>NW_024470533.1:0-44193 GCF_017639515.1 Carcharodon carcharias | reverse complement strand
ACCCCACACCCTCCCAGGATCCCTCAAACGGAGATCAGAAGATATAAGTCAGCCTCCCCTTTCTGCTGACCCAGATACAGAGAACGATCCCAGTGCAGGAGCAGGATAGGCTGGAGATGGTTGGGAGAGAGGGGTCACTGATCTCTCTCCCCATTGCTCCTCACAGGTTCTCTATCCCCTCTTCCTATCTGCGCACACTCTCTCTCCCTTCCCCATACTGCTCTCCATTTCTCTCGACCCTCACTCCCTCCCCTTTGCTCTCCCAATCACACTCCTCTTCTTTCCAGTCTCCCCCTCCTTCTCTCCCTCTTCCCCAATCACCTCCCTCTCTTCCAATCTTCCCCTCCATCGCTTCCTCCAATTCGTTCCCTCCCTCCCAACGATTTCCAGCCTGTCCTGCTCCTGCACTGGGATCGTTCTCTGTATCTAGGTCAGCAGAAAGGGGCGTGACCAGAACCAGGAGGCTGACGTTGTCCTTCTGATCTCCAATCGATGGATCCTGGGCACCTTGACCCCCACCCACCCCCTCCCCCAGTACCCCCACCCCACTACCCCCCCCCCACCCCACCACCCCCACCCACCCCCTCCCCCAGCACACACACCCCCCCACCCACCACCACCCACCCCCTCCCCCAGTACCCCCACCCCACTACCCCCCCCTACCCCACCACCCCCACCCAACCCCTCCCCCAGCACACACCCCCCCCCCACCCACCACCACCCACCCCCTCCCCCAGTACCCCCACCCCACTTCCCCCCCCTACCCCACCACCCCCTCCCACCCCCTCCCCCAGTACACACACACACACACACACACACAGCCCCCCACCCCCCCCCCCACCGGCACTCTTGCTTTGATCAGCTCGTGATTCTAGAGCAGCAGAGGGCCAGGCCGTTTTCCTGGCCTACACTGAATGAACCCAGTCTGAGAGGCAGGGAGGGATTTACAACTCAGGCAGACTCTGCTCCTCATCACTGCTCAGTGGAAAGTGTGCAAAAAGAAGGAACTTGAATTTATATAGCCTCTTTCACGGCCACTGAACATCTCGAAGCACTTTACAGCCAACAAAGTGCTTTATGAAGTATAATTGGCTGTTGTAATGTGGCAGCCAATCTGCGCACAGCAAGATCCCACAAACAGTAATGCTGATGGTGACTCTGTTTTATTTGTGATGTTGATTGGGGATAAACATTGGCCAGGAAAGCGGGGGGATCGCTCTGCTCTTCTTCAACATGGAGCCCTGGGACATTTCCACCCAGTGGAGGGCGGGTGGGGGCCTTGGTTTAATGTCACATCTAAACGACGGCACCTCCAACAGTGCAGCACTCTCTCAGTGCTGCACCCAAGTGCTGGCCTTGATTTTTGGGCCCTGGAGAGGTTCTTGAACCTAAAACCTTACAACTCTGAGTCAACCAGTGGCTAGCTACTGACCGATGGCTGATACTGCGTTTCACATGTTGAGTTGCTTGAAGTAGTTCCTTCTCCCATGATTGACCATATTCAGCCTGTGTTTCAGGTGAAGAAGGGGGTTCGGGAGTAGCTGGGATGAGGGGAACTACTTTCAGGAAGAGTTTGAGGGAAGATTTGAATAAAGAAGAATGGTGCTCCTACCATCACATCTCTCCCAGAGTGAGCAGGACCCACACTCTCCCCCTGAGGGTGCTGGGGACACACAGTCACCGTCTGCCGCTGGCTTATAATGGCGACCCAGACATTTCAGAGCAAAGAGTTTGCACAAAGTCAGTAGAATAGTTCGGCCAGACTTGATATCCACCACACAAACCGGCAGAGAAGAGCTGGGGAAACACGACACACAATGAGAATGGCAAATAATCAGGGGGCAGAAACATAGAAACATAGAAACTAGGAGCAGGAGTAGGCCATTCGGCCCTTCGAGCCCGCTCCACCATTCATTATGATCATGGCTGATCATCCAACTCAATAGCTTGCTCCCTCTTTCTTCCCATACCCTTTGATCCCTTTCGCCCCAAGAACTATATCTAACTCCTTCTTGAAAACATACAATGTTTTGGTCTCAACAACTTTCTGTGGTAATGAATTCCACAGACTCACCACTCTCTGGGTGAAGAAATTTCTCCTCATCTCAGTCCTAAATGGTCTACCCCATATCCTCAGACTGTGACCCCTGGTTCTGGACTCCCCCACCATCGGGAACATCCATCCTGCATCTACCCTGTCTAGTCCTGTTAGAATTTTATAGGTTTCTATGAGATCCCTCCTCATTCTTCTGAACTCCAGCGAATATAATCCTAACTGACTCAATCTCTCCTCATATGTCAGTCCCGCCATCCCAGGAATCAGCCTGATAAACCTTCGCTGCACTCCCTCTATAGCAAGTACATCCTTACTCAGATAAGGAGACCAAAATTAAACACAATATTCGAGATGTGGTCTCACCAAGGTCCTGTACAATTGCAGCTATACATCCCTGCTCCTGTACTCGAATCCTCTCGCTATGAAGGCCAAAATACCATTTGCCTTCTTTACCGCCTGCTGCACCTGCATGCTTACCTTCAGCGACTGGTGTACAACGACACCCAGGTCTCGTTGCACATTCCCCATCTCAATTTATAGCCATTCAGATAATAATCTGCCTTCCTGTTTTTGCTACCAAAGTGGATAACCTCACATTTATCCACATTATACTGTATCTGCCATGCATTTGCCCACTCACTCAGCTTGTCCAAATCACACTGAAGCATCTCTGCATCCTCCTCACAGCTCACCCTCCCACCCAGCTTTGTGTCATCTGCAAATGTGGAGATATTACATTTAGCTCCCTCATCTAAATCATTATATATTGTGAATAACTGGGGTCCCAGCACCAATCCCTGTGGTACCCCACTAGTCACTGCCTGCCATTCAGAAAAAGACCCGTTTATTCCTATTCTTTATTTTCTGTCTGCCAACCAGTTTTCTATCCATCTCAATACCATACCCCCAATCCCATGCGCTTTAATTTTATACACCAATCTCTTATGTGGGACTTTGTCGAAAACCTTCAGAAAGTCCAAAATAAACTACATCCACTGGCTCCGTCTCATCAATTCTACTAGTTACATCCTCAAAAAATTCCAGTAGATTTGTCAAGCATGATTTCCCTTTCGTAAATCCATGCTGACTCTGTCCGATTCTGCCTCTGTTTTCCACGTGCTCAGCTATTAACTCTTTTATAATGGACTTTTATAAGAGACGTAGGGGAGAGACAGAGAGAGAATAGGGGCCGAGGGAAAGAGAGACAGTGGGGACACAAAGCAGGATAGAGAGAGAAAGTAGGGGCAGAGAGAGCAGAATGAGGGCAAAGAAAGTGTGTTGGGCGGGGGGGGAAGTGCAAGGAGAGAAAGAGAGAGAAAGTCAGGGAGGGAATGTGGGGGAGAGAAAGAATGTGGGGGAGAGGGAGAGAATGGGGGTGGAAAGAGAGGTAGATTAGACAGGGAGCAGTTAAGGAGAGAAAATGGAGGGAGAGAGAACGAGAGAGAGCATGAGATCTCAGCTCCCCAGTGACCTCTCTCTCCCCTCTTCAGTTTCCCTCAGCCTCTCCCCTGAGTATTTTGACACTGTAATGCAGACTGTACCTGCATTCATACGGCATTTTGCAAACGCATATTCCATTTTTAATCTTCTCCCACGGAGTACACTGCAGTGTCTCATGTCGTCCTGTGGTCACTGCAACTGAAATGAAGCAGAACAGGTTGAGTCCGCAAGTCCAAAGTGACATTGTTGCCTCTGCTCACCTGCCCTCATTCAGGTTCTCAGCTGCTGCATCAGAATCCACACCGTTTAGATGCAGAAATGGTGCTTTGGGAACCCAAAATCTCCCCTTTCATAATCTTACACTGCAACAGCCAATAGCTTGTGAGGAATTTTCCAGATTATCTTTGCCCTTTTTGGTTCTGGATTTCTGTCTCTCACAGGACACTGTAGTGGGAGGAGCGGGGGAGGTGGGGGCTGGGGGAGGGGGCAAGTTCTCTCCAGCTGGTGCTCCAGCCATCGTGCTGTGCTGTTCCTGGCCTACCTCCTCCTGTCCTTCCCGACAAGTTTGTTATTTTTAATTTGTTTGTTACGCCCTGTGAGGACATTTCCTAATGCAAGCCTTTCTTGCACCAGCAGCCCAGTTGACCTCTACCAAATATATCAGCCACCCCAACCATTTCCAACGCAGGTACTCAATCCAACTCCTGCCAGAATGTCACTGAACCCAATTCACACCCAGGACACCGATCCAACAAAAACTCATCTTGGGGCATCACCACATTGACTCACAACATTACCCAGGCCAAACCAAACCATCCCATCCCAACCCAACCCAACCCAAACCATACAACCATAGAAAAGTTACAGCACAGAAAGACGCCATTCAGCCCATCCTGTCTGCACCAGCCAAAACTAAATGGTTAAAAAAAAGAAACTAGACCCTCATTTTTAATCCCACTTTCCAGCGCCTGGTCTATATAACCTTGCAGGTTACTGCGCTTCAGGTGCAGGTGCAGGTACCTTTAAAATGAAACCAAAACACAAAATGTTGGAAAATCTCAGCAGGTCTAACAGCATCTGTGGAGAGAGAGAAACAGTTAACGTTTCGAGTCCGTATGACCCTTCTTCAGAGCTCTGAAGGGTCATATGGACTCAAAATGTTAACTGTTTCTCCCCACAGATGCTGTTAGACCTGCTGAGATTTTCCAGTATTTTCTGTTTGTGTTTCGGGTTTCCAGTATCTGTAGTATTTTGCTTTTTACCTTTGAGATGAGTTGAGCATTTCAGCCTCAACCACTGATTTAGACAGAGAATTCCAGACACCCATCACATGTCCCGTCTAATCCTTCTACCAATCACCTTAAATCTATGCCTTCTGGTAATTGACCCCTCAGCTCGGGGAAACATGTCTTTCCTGTCTACTCTATATAGGCTCCTCATCATTTTGTACATCTGTTAGGTCTCCCCTCAGCCTCCTCTGTTCTAAGGAAAACAATCCCAGCCTATCCAATCTCTCCTCATAGCTGTAAATTTCCAACTCTGGCAACATTCTTGTAAATCTCCTCTGTACTCTCTCCAGAGTAATTATATCCTTCCTGTAATGTGGTGACCAGAACTGTACACAAAATTCCAGCTGTGGCCAAACCAGCGTTTTATACAGTTCCAGTATTACATCCCGGCTTTTGTATTCAATACCTCGTCCAATAAAGGAAAGCATTCCGTATGCTTTCTTTACCATCTCATCCACCTGTTCTGTCCTTCAAGGATGTGTGGACATGCACTCCAAGGTCTCTCACTTCCTCAACCCCTCTCAATATCCCTCCATTTACTGAGTATTCCCTGGCTTTGTTTGCCGTCCCTAAATGCATTACCTCACACTTTTCCAAACTGAATTCCAACCCAACCCAACCCAACTAGAAATCCAGACACCCAGGATAATGTTCTAGGACACGGGTTCAAATCCCACCACAGCAGTTGGTGGAATTTAAATTCAATTAATAAATCTAAAATTGAAAATCTAATCTCAGTGATGGTGACCATGAAAACATTGTCGATTGTTGCAAAAACACATCTGGTTCACTACAGTCCTTTAGGGAAGGAAATCTGCTGTCTTTACCTGATCTGGTCTACATGTGACTCCAGACCCCCAACAATGTGGTTGCCTCTTAGGTGCCCTCTGAACTGGCCCAGCCAGCTACTCAGTTCAAGGGCAATTAGGGATGGGCAACAAATGCTGGCCTTGCCAGCGACACCCACATCTCACCGAAAAATAAAAGAAATCCAACTCAATCTGACTGAGTCTAATTCAACCTCACCCAATCCAACTATGGAACCATAGGAAAGTTACAGCACAGGAAGAGGCCATTCCTCTCATTGTGTCTGGGTCCGCTGATAAATAAACCCGATCCAATCTAATCCAAACAAACGGACTCCAATCTAAACCAACCAAACCATCCAATCTAATCTGACCCAGTCACACCCACCCAATCTAAGGGCAGAATCACCCTAGGTTTGCAGTAAGTGACATTTTATCTGCTGGCTGCAATGGGGCCTTCTCACCCCACATTGTCCCAAACCCGCTGGATTAATGATGCATTCCCGGGATACGTGCCATTCCGATGGTGGGTGGGCTATGATTCACCTGCCGCACCATCACCTCGCCGCTTCATCACACCAGGCACCACATTTAAAGTCCAGCTGTGCTCAGTGTATCCAGCCCAGGACTGCAGCAAAGAAGACCTGGCCCTGAAAGGTAAGAAAACTGCAGCCCTCAAACACCTTTTGGACACTGTGGAAGCTCGCTGTGATGTCCCCTACCCCTGCTCTGGCCACAGGAGGGGGAGCAACATTACCACTCCAGCTTGGTGGGCGTTGGCAGTGCTGGTCAGTGCCAACACTGCATAGGAGAGGTTGACCATCCAGTGCAGAAAGAGGGTGAATGATCTCACCCGTGCCACCAGGGTAAGGTAACCATCCCATCACTCTAAACTCACACCCTCACAAGCCCATCACACACTCACTGGCATCTCACTCACTGTCAGCTCGAGGGACATCACCACTCACTCTCTCACACACACCCTCACATCTCCATCTGGCCTCATCTCCTCTGGAGGTGCCTCCTCAGCCCTCACCATCTTGTGGCCACTTGTACAGATCAACATGTGCCCCACACACACCCTGGGATACCCCCCTTCCCCAGGACAGCCCTCGCACTGCAGCCTCTCCCCTTGCCCGAGGCCACTTCTCCCGCTTCTCCAAACCCTCGCCCTGCAGCCGTTGAAAAGCCCCCCCACCCCACCCACCCCCTCCCCCCCCCTCCGCCCCCCACCTTACGTCTGGTCTGGTAGGTAGAGACCTGCCTGTGAACCCCCCTAAAAGTGATGTGGTGCTGCCTGTGGAGTCTGGAGCTGGTGACTGTGAGTGCTGCCTGAAGCAAGGTAGATAAACAAACCTCGAAGTCCCGAGTGAAGTGCAGCTCACCAGGTGCACGTCACTTATGTTCAGTTGTGTAACACATTGGCGTGTTTTCTCACCAATGTGGGCGGACGATCCAGTAGGAGGGGGATCAGAAGTCAGAAGTGGGGATGTTCGCTGATGATTGCACAATGTTCAGCACCATTCACGAATCCCCAGATACTGAAGCAGTCCATGTCCAAATGCAGCAAGACCTGGACAATATCCAGACTTGGGCTGACAAGTGGCAAGTAACATTCGCACCACACAAGTGTCAGGAAATGACCATCTCAAACAAGAGAGAATCCAACCATCGCCCCTTGAGTTCAATGGCATTACCATCACTGAATCCCCCACTATCAACACCCTGTGGGTTACCATTGACCAGAAACTGAACTCTCCATGTAAATACTGTGGCTATGAGAGCAGGACAGAGGCTAGGAATCCTGTGGTTAGTAACTCACCTCCTGATTCCCCAAAGCCTGTCCACCATCTACAAGGCACAAGTCAGGAGTGTGATGGAATACTCCCCACTTGCCTGGATGAGTGCAGCTCCAGCAACACTCAAGAAGCTTGACACCGTCTAGGACAAAGCAGCCCGCTTGATTGGCACCACATCCACAAACATTCACTCCCTCCACCACTAACACACAGTAGCGGCATTGTGTACCATCTACAAGATGCACTGCAGGAATTCACCAAGGCCCCTTCAGCAGCACCTTCCAAACCCTCGACCTCTGCCATCTAGAAGGACAAGGGCAGCAGATAGATGAGTCACCACCACCTGGAAGTTCCCCTCCAAGTCACTCACCATCCTGACGTGGAAATATATCACCGTTTCTTTACTGTCGCTGGGTCAAAATCCTGGAACTCACTTCCTAACAGCACTGTGGGTGTACCTACACCACATGGACTGCAGCGGTTCAAGAAGGCAGCTCACCACCACCTTCTCAAGGGCAACTAGGGATGGGCAATAAATGTTGGCCTAGCACATCTCATAAATGAATAAAAATGAACTCTAAAAAATTCAACCCTACCCAACTGAACCCCCTTATCCAGCGGTGTCAGATATCGTGCAACACTTCCACCTGCCCTCCCACAGGAAATACATGAAGCATTCCCCAGAGAGTCCTGTTGGGCACCTCTGCTCCCAGTAAAACCGCCTCCTTCCAATCAGAAGCACTACTTTTGGGAGAGTTTCGAGAACGACGAAAGAATGAGCAATTGGCGACTCACCTGTGTTGCATCTGATGCTGTTCATGTCCTGAGACCATTGCAGACTGGAGCCACACATGAGCTCAGAATGACCGTCCAATATACTGCCTGCAGGGCAGGATAGGACAACCCTCTCTCCAATGGTGTAGCTGGGCTGCTCTGGGGTAACAATAATATCTGTCTGTAACTGTGGAGGAGCACAGACCTTCCCTGCAACAAAACATAAGATTATGGTTTAATGAATCCCTTTATCTTCTTAGTGCCCTTTCCCCACGTATATTGTTTTTTTCCCTTGATCTGACCAAAGGAAATTGGATTGTGCAGAATGTTACTGCAGGAGTTTACTGTACAGGAGTCGGGTACTCAAGCTAGTGTGCCTGAGAAAGCTGTTCTGCTAGTCACACTCCTCTTTCCTTTCCCATTCAGCCCATCATGCCTATGCCGGCCCTCCTTAATCCTTCTTTAGATATTATTGGCTTTCCTCCTGGTTATTTCTGATCAGGCATCCCATGTCCTGACCACCATTTGTGTAAATTTGTTTCATCTAGTGACACAAAGCCCTGGTTAGACCTCACCCGGAGTCACTGGGAGCAGATCTGGGGCTCACACCTTAGGAAAGATAGGCTGACCTTGGAGGGAGCGCATTGTCGATTTACCAGGATGATACCTGGATTCCAAGGGTTAAATTACAAGGTGAGGTTACACTAATTAGGGCTGTATGCCTGGAATGTGAAAGGTTAAGTGGCAATTTAATCAAAGTTTTCAGGAAGGGGAACTGATCAGGTAGCTTCGGAGAATCTGTTTCTACAGTTGGAGAGTCAAGAACTACACGAAACAGTCTAAAAATGAGAGGCCGACTTTTCAGGAGTGAAGTTAGGAAACACACAAAGGTTGGTGGAAGTTTAGAACTCTCTTCCACAAATAGCAATTGGCACAATATCTATTGTTAATGGGGAATCTGAGCTTGACAACTTTTTGTTAAGCAAAGGTAATATGGGATAGGGGAAAAGTGGGGTCCATGGAGTTAGGTCATAGGTCAGCCATGGCCTCATTGAGATATTACTTGGTTCCTCACCTCAATTTCCCATAATTCATCTGGTTATGTTGTTAAACTTAAGGCCCCTATTTACTGCCTTACAGACCCAATGAAAATAGATTTTCTAATTTGCTTTGTTAAAACCCCTCATAATTTTAAATCCTATTGTAAAATGTTTAAACCTTCCTCTACCAACATGGATGCCAACAACAGTTGGGTAATGGAATGGGACCATTTATGGATAGATTTAAGCAACAAAGGGATTGTAAATCTGTAGTTTTGAAGGGATGTGAAGCTTGCGTTGGTTGATGGAGGGAAGGGGAATGGAAAGTAGGCCCCGTGTGAATGTACAGATTAGGAGGAGTGGGCTATTCAGCCCCTCAAGCCTGCTCCAGCATTCAATAAGATTATGGCTGGTCTGATTGTGGCCTCAACTCCACTTTCCTGCCTACCTCTGATACCCTTTGACTCCCTTGTCAAGAAAGGATCTTGAAGGGTCATGAGGACCCGAAACGTCAACTGTTTTCTTCTCCGCTGATGCTGCCAGACCTGCTGAGTTTTTCCAGGTAATTCTGTTTTTGTTTCAGCCTTAAAAATATTCAACGGCCCCCACATCCACTGCTGTCTGAGGAAGAGAGTTCCAAAGACTCACAACACTCCGAGAAAAACATTCTCCTCATCACCATCTTAACCGGGAGGCCCCTTATTTTTAAACCACATCCCCTGGCTCTAGTCTCTCCCACAAGGGGAAACATCCTCTCGGCATCCACCCTGTCAAGTCCCCTCAGGGTCTCCTATGCTTCAATAAGATCACCTTCAATTTTCCTAAACATCCAGTGGATACAGGCCTGGCCTGTCCAACCTTTTCTCATAAGATAACTCCTTCCAGCCGCACCCCAGAACGTCCCAGGAATCAGTCAAGTGAACCTTCTCTGAACTCAGTTTTGAACACAGTGATGTAAGAATTTCTATCCAAGGAAATAGCAAGATTCATCACACCCCACCCTCCACTTTCCTGATAGTCACATGATACCACAATACTGGAGTTATTGATTAATCAGAGTGATCAATCTCTTATCAAAAAGTATACAACAAAACTTTCCATTATTTTTAATCTATATCTTTTATGCCCTGCTGGTCTTTCCACCCCAATCCACTAGATCTGTACCTTGTGTACCCTGCCATCCATTCTTAATTAACACATTCATTTAGATAATATCACCACCTTCAACACCTCTTTGTTCTTTTGTCTGTGACATCTTTTGATTATCTGCTCCTATCACTGCTTGCTTGTCCCTACAACCACACCCTCCCCCCACTTCTCTCCCCCCACCCCACCCCCACCTGAAACCAGCTTATATTTCACCCCACTCCTATTTTTACTTAGTTCTGTTGAAGGGTCATGAGGACTCGAAACGTCAACTTTGTTCTTCTCCGCCGATGCTGCCAGACCTGCTGAGTTTTTCTGTTTTTGTCTTAGACACAAGGTAATTTAACCCTTGGAATCCAGGTATCATTCTGGTAAATCGACACTGCACCTCCCTTCAAGGTCAAAGTGTGGGCCCCAGAACTGCTCCCAGTGACTCCAGGTGAGGTCTAACCAGGGCTTTGTGTCGCTGGATGAAACAGCTTTACACAAAGGGTGTTCAGCACAGAGTTCCGTCTGCTGGAGGTCTTTGGGAACCATGGTCAGAATTTTATGGCTGGTGTGGTTTTCCACCCAGAGAGTCAACAGGGAACACATCCCCGCCAATCCCAGCAGCTCTGCAGAGCCAGCGTTCATTGGTTGGAGGTGGAATTCCTGCCTCTGACTCGGGAGGAAGTCCCGCCTCAGAGAGCTGCCGGCCAATCTGATTGGCTAGCAGCTCTGTCGAACCAACCTTGTTCCTGGGAGCAGTGGCTGCTGCTGGCATTACAAGTAAGTCCCAGGCTTCCAGGACCCCTGGAGCCAGGATAGGGTTAAGAGCGGGGACGTCTCGAGGGAGGGATGGGAGGGGAGGTCCATGGGTGGTGGGGTGAGCAGGGGTTGGAATTTGTGATGGCAAGGTCAGGGTGGGAGGGCAACCTTGGAGGGTGGAGGGGGCGGGGGAGACAATGGCTGGGCTGGTAGCCGAACTGGGAAGCGGGCCAGTCCGTGGAAGTATCCCTTCCCACTCGAGACCCGAGCAGGATGATCTGCCAGACCTCCCCATACCCACCCCCCACCCCCACCGAGTCCCTGAGAGGCTCCCACTCTCTGAGAAATTGTAACTGGCCAGGAAGCAGCCTCCAGGTGACCAACAATTGGCCACTTATGGGCCCCAATTGAGCTGAGAGCAGGTGGGCCTTGCCTACTACCACCCCCCCACCCTGCCTGCTGATAGCAGGCCTTAAAATTCTGCCCCATTAGTCCAAGTCCACCTGTCCCTTTCATACCGTGCTGCAAACATCATAGGTCTTGTTTCAAATGGATGAGAAAATAAATGGGGGGAGTTGAAGGAGGGAGGGTATGAGGGGAGAAATTGCATCTACAGCTGAGGAAGAGGGTATCTGAGGCTTTCAGCAGTAGACTGGAGTAGGGTTGAGATAGAGGCAGAGATGGGTGATGAGAGATAGGAAGATGTAGGGTTAGGGATTAGGGTTGGGGGCAAGGGTTGGGTATCAGAGATGAGGGGTGAGGAGTGAGGGTTACAGGTTAGGGGTGAGTGCTGGGGATGAAGTTTAGGGGTGAAGGCTTGGGGTGTTGTTTAGGAGGTGAGGTTTAGGGGTGAGGGGTTAGAGGTTTTGGATTAAAGATGGGGGGTTAAGGCAGGGGTTAGGGTTACAGTAAAGATTAAGCTTCGGAGTGAGGGCTGGGATAAGGGTTAGGGGTAGGGATAGGGTTAGGGTTAAGGGTAGAAGTTAGGGGTTAGGGCTCAGGGTTGAGGATCAGGGGTTAGTGGTTAGGGGTAAGAGTTAGGGTCAGGGTTAGGTGTTAGAGTTTACAGGTTAGGGATTAGGGCTAGATGTTGGAGGCTAGAATTAGGAGTTAGGATTAGGGATTAGGGTTAGGTTGAGGGTTAGGAGTGAGGGTTCAGGGGTGAGGGTTCAGGGGTGAAGGTTCAGGGTTAGAAGTTAGGGTTAGGTTGAGGAGAAGCTGGTGTTAACCCTGATGGAGGTGGTGAGTAGGTCTGGTGGTGACATAGCTGTTGGCTCTATGGCTGTTTTTTCCTTCATTTCCTCTAACTCACCAGCTCAGTTTCAGGATAATTCATCTCATTCACTTCAACAGAAAAAAATCCAGGACAGCTCGAAAACCTGCTGCTAATTCATTCTCCACCATTCCACATCTCAACCAAAATTAACACCCGTTATCCCTGAGGTGACCCTTAAAGTGTGGGGTCAGGGGTCAGGGGTCAGGGCCCAGCACTCACTCAGGCAGCGCAGGTTTCCTCTTTCCCATTGCAAATCCTCTCCGCATCTCAGTGTGCCATCACCTCCAGAGATGAAGTAGCCCACGTGACACTGGTATGTAGCGTGGCTCCTGGCAGGGTACGCTGCTCTCAAATCCTGCAGCAGACAACGCAAGAAGCATCCATCATTAATATTATGGGCTGGATGGACTGGGATGAGGGAGGCTGCACAGGAGCAGCTCGGCGAAGAGAAAAACAGGAATTTTCTTTAAATAGGAAAGGAACAAACGAGTGAGAGATTGTGGTGGTTAACTGGGTATACTCTGTGGGAGTCAGTCAGACAGAACTGGGACACCAGGTTCTCAAAATGAACTCAGCTGCCATGTCCACCCAAGATGAAATGGTCATATGTCCAAGACCCAGAAAGAGATCTAGGGATGCAGCTGGAAGGAGCTTGTGTGCCAACTTTAGTTAAGGTTAAAAACATGTGAGGCACTGTGAAAGTACAAAGCCCAGTCATCACCCAGCCATCGTCCAATCATTGTCCAGTCATCATCCAGCCATTATCCTGTCATTGTCCAGCCATCGTCCAGTCATCGTCCAGCCATCGTCCTGTCATTGTCCAGTCATCGTCCAGCCATCGTCTGTCATTGTCCAGTCATCATCCAGCCATCATCCAGCCATTATCCTGTCATTGTCCAGCCATCGTCCAGTCATCTTCCAGCCATCGTCCTGTCATTGTCCAGTCATCGTCCAGCCATCGTCTGTCATTGTCCAGTCATCATCCAGCCATCATCCAGCCATTATCCTGTCATTGTCCAGCCATCATCCAGCCATCATCCAGCCATTATCCTGTCATTGTCCAGCCATCGTCCAGTCATCGTCCAGCCATCGTCCTGTCATTGTCCAGTCATCGTCCAGCCATTGTCTGTCATTGTCCAGTCATCATCCAGTCATCGTCCAGCTATCGTCCAATCATTGTCCAGTCATCATCCAGCCATCATCCAGCCATTATCCTGTCATTGTCCAGCCATCGTCCAGTCATCGTCCAGCCATCGCCCTATCATTGTCCATAAATCGTCCTGTCATTGTAAAGCCATCGTCCAGTCATAGTCAAGCCATCGTCCTGCCAATGTCCAGTCATCGTCCAGTCACTGCACAGGCATCACCAGTCATCACCCAGTCACTGCACAGTCATCACCCAGTCACTGCACAGTCATCACCCAGTCATCACCCAGTCATCACCCAGTCACTGCACAGTCATCACCCAGTCATCACCCAGTCACTGCACAGTCATCACCCAGTCATAACCCAGTCACTGCACAGTCATCACCCAGTCATCACCCAGTCATCACCCAGTCACTGCACAGTCATCACCCAGTCATCACCGAGTCATCACCCAGTCACTGCACAGTCATCAACCAGTCATCACCCAGTCATCACCCAGTCAATGCAAAGTCATCACCCAGTCACTGCACAGTCATCAGCCAGTCATCACCCAGTCATCACCCAGTCATCACCCAGTCACTGCACAGTCATCACCCAGTCATCACCCATTCACTGCACAGTCATCACCCAGTCACTGCACAGTCATCACCCAGTCATCACCCAGTCACTGCACAGTCATCACCCAGTCATCACCCAGTCACTGCACAGTCATCACCCAGTCATCACCCAGTCATCACCCAGTCACTGCACAGTCATCACCCAGTCACTGCACAGTCATCACCCAGTCATCACCCAGTCATCACCCAGTCATCACCCAGTCACTGCACAGTCATCACCCAGTCATCACCCATTCACTGCACAGTCATCACCCAGTCATCACCCAATCATCACCCAGTCATCACCCAGTCACTGCACAGTCATCACCCAGTCACTGCACAGTCATCACCCAGTCATCACCCAGTCACTGCACAGTCATCACCCAGTCATCACCCAGTCATCACCCAGTCACTGCACAGTCATCACCCAGTCATCACCCAGTCACTACACAGTCATCACCCAGTCACTGCACAGTCATCACCCAGTCATCACCCAGTCACTGCACAGTCATCACCCAGTCATCACCCAGTGACAGCACAGTCATCACCCAGTCATCACCCAGTCACTGCACAGTCATCACCCAGTCACTGCACAGTCATCACACAGTCACTGCACAGTCATCACACAGTCACTGCACAGTCATCACCCAGTCATCACCCAGTCATCACCCAGTCACTGCACAGTCATCACCCAGTCATCACCCAGTCATCACCCAGTCACTGCACAGTCATCACCCAGTCATCACCCAGTCACTGCACAGTCATCACCCAGTCACTGCACAATCATCACCCAGTCATCACCCAGTCACTTAGTCATCACCCAGTTATCACTCAGTCATCACCCAGTCATCACTCAGTCACTGCACAATCATCACCCAGTCATCACCCAGTCACTGCACAGTCATCACCCAGTCATCACCCAGTCACTGCACAGTCATCACCCAGTCACTGCACAGTCATCACCCAGTCATCACCCAGTCACTGCACAGTCATCACCCAGTCATCACCCAGTCATCACCCAGTCATCACCCAGTCACTGCACAGTCATCACCCAGTCATCACCCAGTCACTACACAGTCATCACCCAGTCACTGCACAGTCATCACCCAGTCATCACCCAGTCACTGCACAGTCATCACCCAGTCATCACCCAGTGACAGCACAGTCATCACCCAGTCATCACCCAGTCACTGCACAGTCATCACCCAGTCACTGCACAGTCATCACACAGTCACTGCACAGTCATCACACAGTCACTGCACAGTCATCACCCAGTCATCACCCAGTCACTGCACAGTCATCACCCAGTCATCACCCAGTCATCACCCAGTCACTGCACAGTCATCACCCAGTCATCACCCAGTCACTGCACAGTCATCACCCAGTCACTGCACAATCATCACCCAGTCATCACCCAGTCACTTTTTCATCACCCAGTCATCACTCAGTCATCACCCAGTCATCACTCAGTCACTGCACAATCATCACCCAGTCATCACCCAGTCACTGCACAGTCATCACCCAGTCATCACCCAGTCACTGCACAGTCATCACCCAGTCACTGCACAGTCATCACCCAGTCATCACCCAGTCACTGCACAGTCATCACCCAGTCATCACCCAGTCATCACCCAGTCATCACCCAGTCACTGCACAGTCATCACCCAGTCATCACCCAGTCACTGCACAGTCATCACCCAGTCACTGCACAGTCATCACCCAGTCATCACCCAGTCATCACCCAGTCACTGCACAGTCATCACCCAGTCATCACCCAGTCATCACCCAGTCACTGCACAGTCCCAGTCACCCCACCAGTCACTGCACAGTCATCACCCAGTCATCACCCAGTCATCACCCAGTCACTGCACAGTCATCACCCAGTCACTGCACAGTCATCACCCAGTCATCACCCAGTCACTGCACAGTCATCACCCAGTCACTGCACAGTCATCACCCAGTCATTACCCAGTCATCACCCAGTCACTGCACAGTCATCACCCAGTCATCACCCAGTCACTGCACAGTCATCACCCAGTCACTGCACAGTCATCACCCAGTCATTACCCAGTCATCACCCAGTCATCACCCAGTCATCACTCAGTCACTGCACATTCATCACCCAGTCATCACCCAGTCACTGCACAGTCATCACCCAGTCAACACCCAGTCATCACCCAGTCACTGCACAGTCATCACTCAGTCACTGCACAGTCATCACCCAGTCATCACCCAGTCACTGCACAGTCATCACCCAGTCACCACCCAGTCATCACCCAGTCATCACACAGTCATCACCCAGTCACTGCACAGTCATCACCCAGTCATCACCCAGTCACTGCACAGTCATCACCCAGTCACGGCACAGTCATCACCCAGACATCACACAGTCACTGCACAGTCATCACCCAGTCATCACCCAGTCATCAATCAGTCACTGCACAGTCATCACCCAGTCATACCAGTCACTGCACAGTCATCACCCAGTCATCACCCAGTCATCACCCAGTCATCACCCAGTCATCACCCAGTCACTGCACAGTCATCACCCAGTCATCACCCAGTCATCACCCAGTCATCACCCAGTCATCACCCAGTCACTGCACAGTCATCACCCAGTCACTGCACAGTCATCACCCAGTCATCACCCAGTCATCACCCAGTCATTGCACAGTCAACACCCAGTCACTGCACAGTCATCACCCAGTCATCACCCAGTCACTGCACAGTCATCACCCAGTCACTGCACAGTCATCACCCAGTCATCACCCAGTCACTGCACAGTCATCACCAAGTCATCACCCAGTCATCACCCAGTCACTGCACAGTCATCACCCAGTCATCACCCAGTCATCACCCAGTCACTGCACAGTCATCACCCAGTCATCACCCAGTCATCACCCAGTCACTGCACAGTCATCACCCAGTCATCACCCAGTCATCACCCAGTCACTGCACAGTCCATCACCCAGTCATCACCCCAGTCACTGCACAGTCATCACCAGTCATCACCCAGTCATCACCCAGTCACTGCACAGTCATCACCCAATCATCACCCAGTCATCACCCAGTCATCACCCAGTCACTGCACATTCATCACCCAGTCACTGCACAGTATTCACCCAGTCATCTGCACAGTCATGCACACAGTTCACTCACAGTCATCACCCAGTCATCACCCAGTCAATCACCCAGTCATCAGCACAGTCATCCCCAGTCATCATGCATATCATCCACTCCGTCACTGCACAGTCATCTCCCCAGTCATCACCCAGTCCCCACAGTCATCTCAGGCCCATCCAGCACCCAGTCATCTCACAGTCATCACCCAGTCACTGCACATCATCACCCAGTCATCACCCAGTCACTGCACAGGGATCACACCATCATCACCCAGTCACTGCACAGTCATCACCCAGTCAATGCACAGTCATCAGCCAGTCATCACCCAGTCATCACCCAGTCATCAACCAGTCATCACCCAGTCAATGCACAGTCATCACCCAGTCATCACCCAGTCATCACCCAGTCACTGCACAGTCATCACGCAGTCACCACCCAGTCACTGCACAGTCATCACCCAGTCATCACCCAGTCAACACCCAGTCACTGCACAGTCATCACCCAGTCACTCCACAGTCATCACACAGTCATCACCCAGTCATCACCCAGTCATCACCCAGTCACTGCACAGTCATCACCCAGTCATCACCCAGTCATCACCCAGTCACTGCACAGTCATCAACCAGTCACTGCACAGTCATCACCCAGTCATCAAACAGTCACTGCACAGTCATCACCCAGTCACTGCACAGTCATCACCCAGTCATCACCCAGTCACTGCACAGTCATCACCCAGTCACTGCACAGTCATCACCCAGTCATCACCCAGTCATCACACAGTCACTGCACAGTCATCTCCCAGTCATCACCCAGTCATCACCCAGTCACTGCACAGTCATCACCCAGTCATCACCCAGTCATCACCCAGTCACTGCACAGTCATCACCCAGTCATCACCCAGTCACTGCACAGTCATCACCCAGTCATCACACAGTCATCACCCAGTCACTGCACAGTCAGCACCCAGTCATCACCCAGTCATCACCCAGTCACTGCACAGTCATCACCCAGTCATCACCCAGTCATCACTCAGTCACTGCACAGTCATCACCCACTCATCACTCAGTCACTGCACAGTCATCACCCAGTCACTTCACAGTCATCACCCAGTCATCACCCAGTCATCACCCAGTCATCACCCAGTCACTGCAGAGTCATTACCCAGTCATCACCCAGTCACTACACAGTCATCACCCAGTCACTGCACAGTCATCACCCAGTCATCACCCAGTCACTGCACAGTCATCACCCAGTCATCACCCAGTGACAGCACAGTCATCACCCAGTCATCACCCAGTCACTGCACAGTCATCACCCAGCTCATGCACCCAGTCATCACCCAGTCAATGCACAGTCATCACCCAGTCACTGCACAGTCACACCCAGTTCATCACCCAGTCACAACCGTCACTGCACAGTCATCACCCATCATCCCCAGATCATCACCCAGTCACTGCACGGTCATCACCCAGTCATCACCCAGTCCATGCACAAGGCATCACCCAGGTCACTGCCAGTCATCAACCCTGTCATCACCCAGTCACTTCACTTTATCACCCAGTTCATCACTCAGTCATCACCCAGTCATACTCAGTCAATGCACAATCATCACCCAGTCATACCCTGTCACTGCACAGTCACACCCAGTCATCACCCAGTCACGGACAGTCATCACCCAGTCACTTGCAAGTCATCACCCATCATCACCAGTCACTGCACAGTCATTACCAGTCTATCCCAGTCATTAACCCAGTCACTGCACAGTCATCACCCAGTCATCACCCAGTCACTGCACAGTCATCACCCACTCACTGCACAGTCATCAACCAGTCATCACCCAGTCATCACCCAGTCACATGCACAGTCATCAACCCAGTCCATCACCCAGTCATCACCCAGTCACTGCACAGCCATCACCCAGTCACTGCACAGTCATCACGCAGTCACTGCACAGTCATCACCCAGTCATCACCCAGTCATCACCCATGTCACTGCACAGTCATCACCCAGTCACTGCCAGTCATCACCCCGTCAGCACCCAGTCAAGCACAGTCATTCACCCAGTCACCTGGCACAGTCATCACCCAGACATCACCCTGTCATCACCCAGTCACATGGCCCAGTCATCACACATTCATCACCCAGTCACTGCACAGTCATCACCCAGTCCCTGCACAGTCATCACCCAGTCATCACCCAGTCATCACCCAGTCATCACCCAGTCATCACTCAGTCACACGCACATTCATCACCAAGCTTCATCACCGCAGTCACTGCACAGTCATCACCCAGTCAACACCCAGTCATCACCCAGTCACTGCACAGTCATCACTCAGTCACTGCACAGTCATCACCCAGTCATCACCCAGTCACTGCACAGTCATCACCCAGTCACCACCCAGTCATCACCCAGTCATCACACAGTCATCACCCAGTCACTGCACAGTCATCACCCAGTCATCACCCAGTCACTGCACAGTCATCACCCAGTCACGGCACAGTCATCACCCAGTCATCACACAGTCACTGCACAGTCATCACCCAGTCATCACCCAGTCATCAATCAGTCACTGCACAGTCATCACCCAGTCATACCCAGTCACTGCACAGTCATCACCCAGTCATCACCCAGTCATCACCCAGTCACTGCACAGTCATCACCCAGTCACTGCACAGTCATCACCCAGTCATCACCCAGTCATCACCCAGTCATCACCCAGTCATCACCCAGTCACTGCACAGTCATCACCCAGTCACTGCACAGTCATCACCCAGTCATCACCCAGTCATCACCCAGTCATGGCACAGTCATTCACCCAGTCACTGCAAACAGTCATCACCCAGTCATTCAACCCAGTCACTGCACAGTCATCATACCCAGTCAGCTGCACAGTCATCAACCCCAGTCATCACCCAGTCATTACATCACCAGGTCATCACCCAGGTCATCACCCAGTCCACTGCACAGTCCATCACCCAGTCAACTCACAGTCATCACCCAGTCACTGCACAGTCATTCACCCAGTCATCACACAGTCATTCACCCCAGTCACTGCACAGTCATCACCCATCACGGCACATTATCATCACCCAGTCATCACCCAGTCACTGCACAGTCAGTCACCCAGTCATCCGCACAGTCACTGCACCAGTCATCACCCAGTCACTGCACCAGTCATGAACCAGTCATCTGCCACAGTCATCACCCAGTCATCACCCAGTCACTGCACAGTCAGCACCCAGTCACTGCATAGTCATCACCCAGTCATCACCCAGTCACTGCACAGTCATCACCCAGTCATCACCCAGTCATCACCCAGTCATCACCCAGTCACTGCACAGTCATCACCCAGTCATCACCCAGTCACTGCACAGTCATCACCCAGTCATCACCCAGTCATCACCCAGTCATCACCCAGTCACTGCACAGTCATCACCCAGTCATCACCCAGTCATCACCCAGTCACTGCACAGTCATCACCCAGTCATCACCCAGTCACTGCACAGTCATCACCCAGTCACTGCACAGTCATCACCCAGTTATCACCCAGTTATCACCCAGTCATCACCCAGTCATCACCCAGTCATCACCCAGTCACTGCACAGTCATCACCCAGTCATCACCCAGTCACTACACAGTCATCACCCAGTCATCACCCAGTCACTGCACAGTCATCACCCAGTCACTGCACAGTCATCACCCAGTCATCACCCAGTCACTGCACAGTCATCACCCAGTCATCACCCAGTCATCACCCAGTCATCACCCAGTCACTGCACAGTCATCACCCAGTCATCACCCAGTCAACACCCAGTCATCACCCAGTCATCACCCAGTCATCACCCAGTCAATGCACAGTCATCACCCAGTCACTGCACAGTCATCACCCAGTCATCACCCATTCATCACCCAGTCACTGCACAGTCACTGCACCTAGTCATCACCCAGTCACTGCACATCAGTCACTGCACAGTCATCACCCCAGTCATTCACCATTAATTGCACAGTCAACACCAGTCACTGCACAGTCATCACCCAGTCTTCACGCTGTCACTGCACAGTCATCACCCAGTCCACTGCTGCACAGTCATCACACAGTCAAGCACCCAGTCACTGCACAGTCCCATCACCCAAGTCACTGCACCAGTCATCAACCAGTAATGGCACAGTCATCACCTGCAAACCAGTCATCATCCAGTCACTGCACAGTCATCACCCAGTCATCACACAGTCGATCACCCAGTCACTGGCACAGTCATTCACCCAGTCATCACCCGAGTCATCTGCACAGTCACTGGCACAGTCACTGCACCCAGGCCATCACCCAGTCACTGCACAGTCATCACCCAGTCACTGCACAGTCATCACCCAGTCATCACCCAGTCACTGCACAGTCATCACCAAGTAATCACCCAGTAATCACCCAGTCATCACACAGTCATCACCCAGTCACTGCACAGTCATCACCCAGTCATCACCCAGTCACTGCACAGTCATCACCCAGTCACGGCACAGTCATCACCCAGACATCACACAGTCACTGCACAGTCATCACCCAGTCATCACCCAGTCATCAATCAGTCACTGCACAGTCATCACCCAGTCATACCCAATCACTGCACAGTCATCACCCAGTCATCACCCAGTCATCACCCAGTCATCACCCGGTCACTGCACAGTCATCACCCAGTCACTGCACAGTCATCACCCAGTCATCACCCAGTCATCACCCAGTCATCACCCAGTCACTGCACAGTCATCACCCAGTCACTGCACAGTCATCACCCAGTCATCACCCAGTCGTCACCCAGTCATTGCACAGTCAACACCCAGTCACTGCAACAGGTCATGCACCCAGTCATCACCCAGGTCACTGCACAGTCATCACCCAGTCATCACCCAGGTCACTGCACAAGTCAACACCAAGTTCATCCACCCAGTCATCACTCCAGTCACTCACAGCATCACCCAGTCATGCACCCTAGTCATCACCCCAGTCACTGCACAGTCAATCACCCTGTCCCATCACACAGTACCTACAGTCATCACCCAGTCACTGCACCCCACAAGTCATCAGCCACCCAGTCATCACCCACCCAGTCACGCACAGTCAGCACCCAGTCATCACCCAGTCTCACACAGTCATCACAGTCATCCATCAGTCCCTGATTCATCACCCAGTCACTGCACAGTCATCACCATCATCACCCAGTCCACAGCCCATTCAACCCAGTCACTGCACAAGTCATCAGCCCAGTCACAGCACTAGGCCATCACCCAGTCATCACCCAGTCACTGCACAGTCATCACCCAGTCATCACCCAGTCATCACCCAGTCATCACCCAGTCACTGCACAGTCATCACCCAGTCATCACCCAATCATCACTCAGTCACTGCAACAGTCATGCACCCAGTCATGCACCCAGTCATCACCCAGTCACTG
Organism: Carcharodon carcharias; assembly: GCF_017639515.1. Lineage (NCBI taxonomy): Eukaryota > Metazoa > Chordata > Chondrichthyes > Lamniformes > Lamnidae > Carcharodon > Carcharodon carcharias. Next base: position 21,510 of record NW_024470533.1, on the reverse strand, counting down.
CACAGTCATCACCCACTCATCACCCAGTCACTGCACAGTCATCACCCAGTCATCACCCAGTCACTTCACAGTCATCACCCAGTCATCACCGAGTCACTGCACAGTCATCACCCAGTCACTGCACAGTCATCACCCAGTCATCACCCAGTCATCACCCAGTCACTGCACAGTCACTGCACAGTCATCACCCAGTCATCACCCAGTCATCACCCAGTCACTGCACAGTCATCACCCAGTCATCACCCAGTCACTGCACAGTCATCACCCAGTCATCACCCAGTCATCACCCAGTCACTGCACAGTCATCACCCAGTCACTGCACAGTCATCACCCAGTCATCACCCAGTCATCACCCAGTCATCACCCAGTCACTGCACAGTCATCACCCAGTCATCACCCAGTCATCACCCAGTCACTGCACAGTCATCAACCAGTCACTGCATCTGTCATCACCCAGTCATCACCCAGTCCACTGCACAGTCATCACCAGTCATGCACAGTCATCACCCAGTCACTGCACAGTCACTTCACCCAGTCATCACCCAGTCACTGCACAGTCATCACCCAGTCACTGCACAGTCATCACCCAGTCATCACCCAGTCACCACCCAGTCACTGCACAGTCATCACCCAGTCATCACCCAGTCAATGCAACGTCATCACCCAGTCACTGCACAGTCATCACCCAGTCATCACCCAGTCACTGCACAGTCATCTCCCAGTCATCACCCAGTCACTGCACAGTCATCACCCAGTCATCACCCAGTCATCACCCAGTCACTGCACAGTCAGCACCCAGTCATCTCCCAGTCATCACCCAGTCACTGCACAGTCATCACCCAGTCACTGCACAGTCATCACCCAGTCATCACCCAGTCACCACCCAGTCATAACCCAATCACTGCACAGTCATCACCCAGTCACTTCACAGTCATCACCCAGTCATCACCCAGTCATGCACCCAGTCATCACCTCAGTCCCTGCACAGTCATTACCCAGTCATCACCAGTCACTAGCACAGTCATCACCCAGTCACTGCACAGTCATCACCCAGTCATCACCCAGCACTGCACAGTCATCACCAGTCATCACCCAGGTCACTGCACAGTCATCACCCAGTCATCAGTCAGTCACTGCACAGTCATCACCCAGTCACTGCACAGTCATCCAGTCACTCAACAGTCATCACCCAGTCATCACCTCAGTCACTGCACAGTCATCACCCAGTCATCACCCAGTCACTGCACAGTCATCACCCAGTCATCACCCAGTCATCACCCAGTCACTGCACAGTCATCACCCAGTCATCACTCAGTCACTGCACAGTCATCACCCAGTCACTGCACAGTCATCACCCAGTCATCACCCAGTCACTGCACAGTCATCACCCAGTCACTGCACAGTCATCACCCAGTCATCACCCAGTCACTGCACAGTCATCACCCAGTCATCACCCAGTCACTGCACAGTCATCACCCAGTCATCACCCAGTCACTGCACAGTCATCACCCAGTCACTCACAGTCATCACCCAGTCATCACCCAGTTACTGCACAGTCATCACCCAGTCATCACCCATTCATAACCCAGTCACTGCACAGTCATTACCCAGTCATCACTCCAGTCACTGCACAGTCATCACCCAGTCATCACCCAGTCATCTCCCAGTCATCACCCAGTCACTGCACAGTCATCACCCAGTCATCACCCAGTCACTGAACAGTCATCACCCAGTCATCACCCAGTCATCACCCAGTCATCACACAGTCATCACCCAGTCTCTGCACAGTCATCACCCAGTCATCACCCAGTCAATGCACAGTCATCACCCAGTCACTGCACAGTCATCACCCAGTCATCACCCAGTCATCACCCAGTCACTGCACAGTCATCACCCAGTCACACCCAGTCACTGCACCCAGTCATCACCCAGTCACTGCACAGTCCATCACCCAGTCATCACCCAGTCATCACGCCAGTCATCACCCAGTCATCACTCAGTCACTGCACATTCAACACCCAGTCATCACCCAGTCATTGCACAGTCATCACCCAGGTCAACACCCATTCATCACCCAGTCAACTGCACAGTCATCACACAGTCACTGCACAGTCATCACCAGTCATCACCCAGTCACTGCACAGTCATCACCCAGTCACGCACCGCATGCCCAGTCACCCAGTCATCACACAGTCATCACCCAGTCACTGCACAGTCATCACCCAGTCATCACCCAGTCACTGCACAGTCATCACCCAGTCACTGCACAGTCATCACCCAGTCACTGCACAGTCATCACCCAGTCATCACCCAGTCATCACCCAGTCATCAACCAGTCACTGCACAGTCATCACCCAGTCATCACCCAGTCACTGCACAGTCATCACCCAGTCATCACCCAGTCATCACCCAGTCATCACCCAGTCACTGCACAGTCATCACCCAGTCATCACCCAGTCATCTCCCAGTCATCACCCAATCATCACCTAGTCACTGCACAGTCATCACCCAGTCACTGCACATTCATCACCCAGTCATCACCCAGTCATCACCCAGTCACTGCACAGTCAACACCCAGTCACTGGCACAGTCTGATCACCCAGTCATCACCCATCACTGCAACAGCATCACCCAGTCACTGCACAGTCATCACCGAGTCATCACCCAGTCACTGCACATTAGGGGGTATCACCAAGCATCACCCAGTCATCACCCAGTCACTGGCACAGTCATCACCCAGTCATCACACAGTCATCACCCAGTCACTGCACAGTCATCACCCAGTCATCACACAGTCATCACCCAGTCACTGCACAGTCATCACCAAGTCATCACCCAGTCATCTCCAAGTCACTGCACAGTCATCACCCAGTCATCACCCAGTCACTGCACAGTCATCACACAGTCATCACCCAGTCATCACCCAGTCACTGCACAGTCATCACCCAGTCATCACCCAGTCATCACCCAGTCACTGCACAGTCATCACCCTGTCACTGCACAGTCATCACCCAGTCATCACCCAATCACTGCACAGTCATCACCCAGTCATCACCCAGTCATCACCCAGCCACTGCACAGTCATCACCCAGTCATCACCCAGTCATCAACCAGTCATCACCCAGTCACTGCACAGTCATCAACCAGTCACTGCACAGTCATCACCCAGTCATCACCCAATCATCACTCAGTCACTGCACAGTCATCACCCAGTCATCACCCAGTCATCACTCAGTCACTGCACAGTCATCACCCAGTCATCACCCAGTCACTGCACAGTCACACTCCAGTCATCACCCAGTCACTGAACCAGTCATCACCCAGTCACTGCACAGTCATCACCCAGTCATCACCCAGTCATCACCCAGTCACTGCACCAGTCATCACCCAGTCACTGCACAGTCATCACCCAGTCATAACCCATCATCACCCAGTCATTGCACAGTCATCACCCAGTCTTCACCCAGTCACTGAAGTCATACCCAGTCATCACCTGTCATCACCCTGTCACTGCACATCATCACACAGTCATCACCCAGTCACTGTCACAGTCATCACCCGTCATCACCTGTTATCTCCCCGTCACTGCACAGTCAATCACCAGTCACCTGCAAAGTCATCACCCAGTCATTCACCCAGTCATCCCCAGTCAATCACCCGTCAATGCCAGTCATCACCCAGTCATCACCAGTCACTGCACTGTCATCACACTGTCATCACACAGTCATCACCCAGTCTACTGCACATCATCCCCAGTCATCACCCAGTCACTGCACAAGTCATCACCCAGTCATCACCCAGTAATCACCCAGTCAAGGCACAGTCATCACCCAGGTCACTGGCACAGTCACTGCACAGTCATCACCCAGTTCACTGCACTGTCACCATCATCACCCAGTCACTGCACAGTCATCACCCTGTCATAACCCAGTCACTGCACAGTCATCTCCCAGTCACTGCACAGTCATCACCCAGTCAACACACAGTTCATCACCCAGTCACTGCACAGTCATCACCAAGTCACTGCACAGTCATCACCCAGTCATCACCCAGTCACTGCACAGTCATCACCTCAGGTCACTGCACAGTCATACCCATCATCACCCATCACGCACTGTCATCACCCAGTCATACACCCCCAGTCACTGCACAGTCATCACCGAGTCACTGCACAGTCATCACCCAGTCATCACCCAGTCACTGCACAGTCATCACCCCAGTCATCACACAGTCATCACCCAGTCACTGCACAGGCTCACCCATTCATCACCCAGTCATCACCCAGTCACTTGCACAGTCTCACCCAGTCACTGCACCAGTCCATCACCCAGTCACTGGCACAGTCATCTCCCATGTCATCTGCCTCAGTCATCACCCAGTCTCAGTCATACACAGTCACTAGCTCAGTTCATCACCCAGGCATCACCCAGTCATCACCCAGCACTGACGATCATCACCCAGTCATCACCCATTCATCACCCAGTCACTGCACAGTCATCACCCAGTCATTACCCAGTCACTGCACAGTCATCACCCAGTCATCACCGTCATCACCCAGTCACTTGCACAGTTCATCACCCAGTCATCACCCATAGTCACTGCCACAGTCATCACCCAGTCATCACCCAGTTCATTCTCCCAGTCACTGCACAGTCATCACCCAGTCATCTCACCCAGTCACTGCCACAGTCATCACCCAGTCATGCACCCAGTCACTGCACAGTCATCACCCATTCACTGCACAGTCATCCCCAGTCAACCAGTCATCACCCCCAGTCAACCTCTCACAGTCATCACCCAGTCACTGCCCACCAGTCATCACCAGTCACTGCCACCCAGTCATCACCCCAGTCATCACCCAGTCACTGCCACAGTCATCACCCAGTCATCATCAAGTCATCACCCAGTCACTGCACAGTCCCCATCACCCAGTAATCACCCAGTCATCACCCAGTCATTACCCAGTCACTGCACAGTCATCACCCAGTCACTGCACAGTCAACACCCAGTCATCACCCAGTCATCACCCAGACATCACCCAGTCACTGCACAGTCATCACCCACTCACTGCACAGTCATCAACCAGTCATCACCCAGTCATCACCCAGTCACTGCACAGTCATCACCCAGTCACTGGCACATCATCACCTCAGTCATCCCCTGTCACAGTCACAGTCATCACCCAGTCCATCCACCCAGACACGTTGTCACAGTCACACCCATTCATTCACCCCAGTCATCACCCATCATCACCCAGTCACTGCACAGTCTCACCAGTCATCACCCAGTCATCACCCAGTCACTCACAGTCATCACCCAGTCAACAATCCAGTCAACACCAGTCACTGCACAGTCATCACCCAGTCACTGCTCAGTCATCACCCAGTCATCACCCAGTCACTGCACAGTCATCACCCAGTCATCACCCAGTCATCACCCAGTCACTGCACAGTTATCACCCAGTCATCACCCAGTCACTGCACCGTCATCACCCTGTCACTGCACAGTCATCACCCAGTCATCACCCAGTCACTCACTAGTCACAGCCCAGTCATCACCCAGTCACTGCACATTCATCACCCAGTCAGTTGCACAGCTGCCAGTCATCCCAGTCATCACCCAGTCATCACCCAGTCACTGCACAGTCATCACCCAGTCATCAACCAGTCACTGCACAGTCATCACCCATGTTAACACAGTCATCACCCATTCATCACCCAGTGAATGTGATTGGAGAAGGCAGGTCAACACCCAGTCATGCACAGTCAGGCACCCAGTCCCATCACCCAGTCATCACCCAGTCCCACTCACAGTCATCACCAGTCACTGCACATTCATCACCCAGTCATCACCCAGTCATCACCCAGTCACTTGCAACAGTCCCTCACCCCAGTCACTCACAGTCATACCCAGTCATCACCCAGTCACTGCACAGTCATCACCCAGTCACTGCACAGTCATCACCCAGTCATCACCCAGTCATCACCCAGTCACTGCACAGTCATCACCCAGTCATCACCCAGTCATCACCCAGTCACTGCACAGTCATCACCCAGTCATCACCCAGTCACTGCACAGTCATCACCCAGTCACTGCACAGTCATCACCCAGTCATCACCCAGTCACTTCACAGTCATCACCCAGTCATCACTCAGTCATCACCCAGTCATCACTCAGTCACTGCACAATCATCACCCAGTCATCACCCAGTCACTGCACAGTCATCACCCAGTCATCACCCAGTCACTGCACAGTCATCACCCAGTCACTGCACAGTCATCACCCAGTCATCACCCAGTCACTGCACAGTCATCACCCAGTCATCACCCAGTCATCACCCAGTCACTGCACAGTCATCACCCAGTCATCACCCAGTCACTGCACAGTCATCACCCAGTCACTGCACAGTCATCACCCAGTCATCACCCAGTCATCACCCAGTCACTGCACAGTCATCACCCAGTCATCACCCAGTCATCACCCAGTCACTGCACAGTCATCACCCAGTCACTGCACAGTCATCACCCAGTCATCACCCAGTCATCACCCAGTCACTGCACAGTCATCACCCAGTCACTGCACAGTCATCACCCAGTCATCACCCAGTCACTGCACAGTCATCACCCAGTCACTGCACAGTCATCACCCAGACATCACCCAGTCATCACCCAGTCACTGCACAGTCATCACCCAGTCATCACCCAGTCACTGCACAGTCATCACCCAGTCACTGCACAGTCATCACCCAGTCATCACCCAGTCATCACCCAGTCATCACCCAGTCATCACTCAGTCACTGCACATTCATCGCCCAGTCATCACCCAGTCACTGCACAGTCATCACCCAGTCAACACCCAGTCATCACCCAGTCACTGCACAGTCATCACTCAGTCACTGCACATTCATCACCCAGTCATCACCCAGTCACTGCACAGTCATCACCCAGTCACCACCCAGTCATCACCCAGTCATCACACAGTCATCACCCAGTCACTGCACAGTCATCACCCAGTCATCACCCCGTCACTGCACAGTCATCACCCAGTCACGGCACAGTCATCACCCAGTCATCACACAGTCACTGCACAGTCATCACCCAGTCATCACCCAGTCATCAATCAGTCACTGCACAGTCATCACCCAGTCATACCCAGTCACTGCACAGTCATCTCCCAGTCATCACCCAGTCATCACCCAGTCACTGCACAGTCATCACCCAGTCACTGCACAGTCATCACCCAGTCATCACCCAGTCATCACCCAGTCACTGCACAGTCATCACCCAGTCACTGCACAGTCATCACCCAGTCATCACCCAGTCATTGCACAGTCAACACCCAGTCACTGCACAGTCATCACCCAGTCATCACCCAGTCACTGCACAGTCATCACCCAGTCACTGCACAGTCATCACCCAGTCATCACCCAGTCACTGCACAGTCATCACCAAGTCATCACCCAGTCATCACCCAGTCACTGCACAGTCATCACCCAGTCATCACCCAGTCATCACCCAGTCACTGCACAGTCATCACCCAGTCATCACACAGTCATCACCAGTCACTGCACAGTCATCACCAAGTCATCACCCAGTCATCACCCATCACTGCACAGTCATCACCAGTCATCACCCAGTCACGCACAGTCATCACCCAGTCATCACCAGTCATCACCCAGTCACTGCACAGTCATCACCAGTCATCACCCAGTCATCACCCAGTCACTGCACAGTCATCACCCAGTCACTGCACAGTCATCACCCAGTCATCACCCAGTCACTGCACAGTCATCACCCAGTCATCACCCAGTCATCACCCAGTCATCACCCAGTCATCACCCAGTCATCACCCAGTCACACCCAGTCATCACCCAGTCATCACCCAGTCACTGCACAGTCATCAACCAGTCACTGCAAAGTCATCACCAGTCATCACCCAACATCACTCAGTCACTGCACAGTCATCATCCAGTCATCACCCAGTCATCACCCAGTCACTGCACAGTCATCACCCAGTCATCACCCAGTCACTGCACAGTCATCACCCAGTCATCATCCAGTCACTGCACAGTCATCACCCAGTCATCACCCAGTCACTGCACAGTCATCACCCAGTCACTGCACAGTCATCACCCAGTCATCACCCAGTCATCACCCAGTCATCAACCAGTCATCACCCAGTCACTGCACAGTCATCACCCAGTCATCACCCAGTCATCACCCAGTCACTGCACAGTCATTACCCAGTCACCACCCAGTCACTTCACAGTCATCACCCAGTCATCACCCAGTCATCACCCAGTCACTGCACAGTCATCACCCAGTCACTGCACAGTCATCACCCAGTCATCACCCAGTCATCACCCAGTCACTGCACAGTCATCACCCAGTCATCACCCAGTCATCACCCAGTCACTGCACAGTCATCAACCAGTCACTGCACAATCATCACCCAGTCATCACCCAGTCACTGCACAATTCACACCCAGTCACTGCACAGTCATCACCCAGTCATCACCCAGTCACTGCACAGTCATCACCCAGTCATCACCCAGTCACTGCACAGTCATCACCCAGTCACTGCACAGTCATCACCCAGTCATCACCCAGTCAATGCACAGTCATCACCCAGTCATCCAGTGCACAGTCATCACCCAGTCACTGCACCAGTCAATCACCAGTCATCACCCAGTCATCACTCAGTCACTGCACAGTCATCACCCAGTCACTGCACAGTCATCACCCAGTCATCACCCAGTCATCACCCAGTCATCACCCAGTCATCACCCAGTCATCACCCAGTCATCACCCAGTCATCACCCAGTCATCACCCAGTCATCACCCAGTCATCACCCAGTCACTGCACAGTCATCACCCAGTCATCACCCAGTCATCACCCAGTCACTGCACAGTCATCACCCAGTCACTGCACAGATCATCACCCAGTAATCCACCCAGTCATCACTCAAACACCAAGTCACGACCCAGTCAGCTGCACAGTATCACCCAGTCACTGCACAGTCCTCACCCAGTGCATCTCCCAGTCACTGCACAGTCCATCACCCAGTCATCACCCAGTCATCACCCATCTTCCACCCAGTCACTGCACATTCATCACCCATCACTGCACAGTCATCACACCCAGTCATCACCCAGTCCTTCACCCATGCATCACCCATCACGCACAGACAACACCCAGTCCATCACCCAGTCATCACCCAGTCACATGCACAGTCCAGCACCCAGTCACTGCAACAGTCATCACACAGTCATCACCCCAGTCACTGCACAGTCATCACCCAGTCATCCACCCAGGTTCATCTCCCAGTCATCACCATCACTGCACAGTCATGCACCCAGTATTCTACTGCAACAGTGTCATCAACCCAGTCACCCCCCAAAATCCCCCCACCCAGTCATCACCCAGTCACTGCACAGTCATCACCCAGTCATCACCCAGTCATCACCCAGTCACTGCACAGTCATCACCCAGGCATCACCCAGTCATCACCCAGTCACTGCACAGTCATCACCCATTCATCACCCAGTCATCACCCAGTCACTGCACAGTCATCACCCAGTCACTGCCCAGTCATCACCCAGTCATCACCCAGTCACTGCACCGTCATCACCCAGTCATGCAGCCAGTCCATCACCCCATCCACTCACAGTCCCATCACACAGCCAGCACCCAGTCCTCTCACAAGTCATCACCCAGTCACATCACAGGTCATCACCCAGTCATCACCCAGTCACTGCACAGTCATCACCCAGTCATCACCCCAGTCACTCACAGTCATCACCCAGTCACTGCACAGTCATCACCAGTCATCACCCAGTCATCACCAGTCATCACCAGTCACTGCACCAGTCATCAACAGTCACTGCACAGTCATCACCCAGTCATCACCCAATCATCACTCAAGTCACTGCACCAGTCATCACCAGTCATCACCCCAGTCATCACTCAGTCAAGCCCCAGTCATCACCCAGTCAGCACCCAGTCACTGCACAGTCATCACCCAGTCATCACCCAGTCACTCACAGTCATCACCCAGCTCATCACCCAGTAATGCACCCAGTCATCCCCCAGGCACTGCACAGTCATCAGCCCAAGTCATTACCCATTCACTCACAGTCATCAGCACAAGTCATCAACCAGTCACTCACAGTCATCAACCGATCACTGCACCCAGTCATATCACACTGTCACTGCACAGTCCATCACCCAGTCCATGCACCCAGTCATCAGCACAGTCATCACCCAGTCATCACCCTGTCATCACCCAGTCCCTGCACAGTCAGCAGTCAGCTGCACAGTCATCACCCAGTCATCACCCAGTCATCACCCAGTCACTGCACAGTCATCACCCAGTCACTTGCACAGTAACAGTCATCCCAAGCCACTGCACAGTCATCACCCAGTCACTGCACGTCATCACCCAGTCATCTACCAGGTCACTGCAAGGTCATCACCCAGTCACTGCACAGTCATCACCCAGTCACTGCACAGTCATCACCCAGTCATCACCCAGTCACTGCACAGTCAGCACCCAGTCATCACCCAGTCACTGCACAGTCATCACCGAGTCACTGCACAGTTCACACCCATCATCACCCAGTCACGCACAGTCATCACCCAGTCATCACCCAGTCCCAACTGCACAATCAACACCCAGTCACTGCATAGCCATCACCCGTCCACACCCCTTCACTGCACAGTCATCACTCAGTTTCCGCACAGTCATCACACAGTCATCACCCAGTCACCGCACAGTCATCACCCAGTCACCACCCAGTCATCACCCAGTCATCACACAGTCATCACCCAGTCACTGCACAGTCATCACCCAGTCATCACCCAGTCACTGCACAGTCATCACCCAGTCACGGCACAGTCATCACCCAGTCATCACACAGTCACTGCACAGTCATCACCCAGTCATCACCCAGTCATCAATCAGTCACTGCACAGTCATCACCCAGTCATACCCAGTCACTGCACACTCATCACCCAGTCATCACCCAGTCATCACCCAGTCACTGCACAGTCATCACCCAGTCACTGCACAGTCATCACCCAGTCATCACCCAGTCATCACCCAGTCATCACCCAGTCACTGCACAGTCATCACCCAGTCACTGCACAGTCATCACCCAGTCATCACCCAGTCATCACCCAGTCATTGCACAGTCAACACCCATTCACTGCACAGTCATCACCCAGTCATCACCCAGTCACTGCACAGTCATCACCCAGTCACTGCACAGTCATCACCCAGTCAGCACCCAGTCACTGCACAGTCATCACCAAGTCATCACCCAGTCATCACCCAGTCACTGCACAGTCATCACCCAGTCATCACCCAGTCATCACCCAGTCACTGCACAGTCATCACCCAGTCATCACACAGTCATCACCCAGTCACTGCACAGTCATCACCAAGTCATCACCCAGTCATCACCCAGTCACTGCACAGTCAGCACCCAGTCATCACCCAGTCACTGCACAGTCATCACCCAGTCATCACCCAGTCATCACCCAGTCACTGCACAGTCATCACCAAGTCATCACCCAGTCATCACCCAGTCACTGCACAGTCATCACCCAGTCACTGCACAGTCATCACCCAGTCATCACCCAGTCACTGCACAGTCATCACCAGGTCATCACCCAGTCATCACCCAGTCATCACCCAGTCACTGCACAGTTATCACCCAGTCATCACCCAGTCATCACCCAGTCATCACCCAGTCACTGCACAGTCATCACCCAGTCATCATCCAGTCATCACTCAGTCACTGCACAGTCATCACCCAGTCATCACCCAGTCACTGCACAGTCATCACCCAGTCATCACCCAGTCACTGAACAGTCATCACCCAGTCATCACCCAGTCACTGCACAGTCATCACCCAGTCACTGCACAGTCATCACCCAGTCATCACCCAGTCATCACCCAGTCTTCACCCAGTCATCACCCAGTCACTGCACAGTCATCACCCAGTCATCACTCAGTCACTGCACAGTCATCACCCAGTCACCACCCAGTCACTGCACAGTCATCACCCAGTCATCACCCAGTCATCACCCAGTCACTGCACAGTCATCACCCAGTCACTGCACAGTCATCACCCATTTATCACCCAGTCACTGCACAGTCATCACCCAGTCATCACCCAGTCATCACCCAGTCACTGCACAGTCATCACCCAGTCATCAACCAGTCATCACCCAGTCACTGCACAGTCATCACCCAATCATCACACAGTCATCACCTCGTCACTGCACAGTCATCACCAAGTCATCACCCAGTCATCACCCAGTCACTGCACAGTCATCACCCAGTCATCACCCAGTCACTGCACAGTCATCACCCAGTCATCACCCAGTCATCACCCAGTCACTGCACAGTCATCACCAAGTCATCACCCAGTCATCACCCAGTCACTGCACAGACATCACCCAGTCACTGCACAGTCATCACCCAGTCATCACCCAGTCACTGCACAGTCATCACCCAGTCATCACCCAGTCATCACCCAGTCATCACCCAGTCACTGCACAGTCATCACCCAGTCATCACCCAGTCATCACCCAGTCATCACCCAGTCACTGCACAGTCATCAACCAGTCACTGCACAGTCATCACCCAGTCATCACCCAATCATCACTCAGTCACTGCACAGTCATCACCCAGTCATCACCCAGTCATCACTCAGTCACTGCACAGTCATCACCCAGTCATCACCCAGTCACTGCACAGTCATCACCCAGTCATCACCCAGTCACTGAACAGTCATCACCCAGTCATCACCCAGTCACTGCACAGTCATCACCCAGTCACTGCACAGTCATCACCCAGTCATCACCCAGTCATCACCCAGTCATCAACCAGTCATCACCCAGTCACTGCACAGTCATCACCCAGTCATCACCCAGTCATCACCCAGTCACTGCACAGTCATCACCCAGTCACCACCCAGTCACTGCACAGTCATCACCCAGTCATCACCCAGTCATCACCCAGTCACTGCACAGTCATCACCCAGTCACTGCACAGTCATCACCCAGTCATCACCCAGTCATCACCCAGTCACTGCACAGTCATCACCCAGACATCACCCAGTCATCACCCAGTCACTGCACAGTCATCAACCAGTCACTGCACAGTCATCACCCAGTCATCAAACCGTCACTGCACAGTCATCACCCAGTCACTGCACAGTCATCACCCAGTCATCACCCAGTCACTGCACAGTCATCACCAGTCACTGCACAGTCATCACCCAGTCATCACCAGTCATCACCCAGTCACTGCACAGTCATCTCCCAGTCATCACCCAGTCATCACCCAGTCATGCACAGTCACACCAGTCATCACCCAGTCATCACCCAGTCACTGCACAGTCATCACCCAGTCATCCCCCAGTCACGCACCGTCATCACCCAGTCATCACACAGTCATCACCCAGTCACTGCACAGTCAGCACCCAGTCATCACCCAGTCATCACCCAGTCACTGCACAGTCCAATCACCACCAGTCATCACCCCAGTCATCACTCAGTCACTGCACAGTCATCACCCAGTCATCACTCAGTCACTGCACAGTCATCACCCAGTCACTGCACAGTCATCACCCAGTCATCACCCAGTCATCACCCAGTCATCACCCAGTCACTGCACAGTCATCACCCAGTCACTGCACAGTCATCACCCAGTCACTGCACAGTCATCACCCAGTCATTGCACAGTCAACACCCAGTCACTGCACAGTCATCACCCAGTCATCACCCAGTCACTGCACAGTCATCACCCAGTCACTGCACAGTCATCACCCAGTCATCACCCAGTCACTGCAAATTCATCACCAAGTCATCACCCAGTCATCACCCAGTCACTGCACAGTCATCACCCAGTCATCACCCAGTCATCACCCAGTCACTGCACAGTCATCACCAAGTCATCACCCAGTCATCACCCAGTCACTGCACAGTCATCACCCAGTCATCACCCAGTCACTGCACAGTCATCACCCAGTCATCACCCGGTCATCACCCAATCACTGCACAGTCATCACCAAGTCATCACCCAGTCATCACCCAGTCACTGCACAGTCATCACCCAGTCTCTGCACAGTCATCACCCAGTCATCACCCAGTCACTGCACAGTCATCACCCAGTCATCACCCAGTCATCACCCAGTCATCACCCAGTCACTGCACAGTCATCACCCAGTCATCTCCCAGTCACTGCACAGTCATCAACCAGTCACTGCACAGTCATCACCCAGTCATCACCCAATCATCACTCAGTCACTGCACAGTCATCACCCAGTCATCACCCAGTCATCACCCAGTCACTGCATAGTCATCACACAGTCATCACCCAGTCACTGCACAGTCATCACCCAGTCATCACCCAGTCACTGCACAGTCATCACCCAGTCATCACCCAGTCACTGCACAGTCATCACCCAGTCACTGCACAGTCATCACCCAGTCATCACCCAGTCATCAACCAGTCATCACCCAGTCATCACCCAGTCACTGCACAGTCATCACCCAGTCATCACCCAGTCATCACCCAGTCACTGCACAGTCATCACCCAGTCACCACCAAGTCACTGCACAGTCATCACCCAGTCATCACCCAGTCATCACCCAGTCACTGCACAGTCATCACCCAGTCACTGCACAGTCATCACCCAGTCATCACCCAGTCATCACCCAGTCACTGCACAGTCATCACCCAGTCATCAAACAGTCACAACACAGTCATCACCCGGTCACTGCACAGTCATCACCCAGTCATCACCCAGTCACTGCACAGTCATCACCCAGTCACTGCACAGTCATCACCCAGTCATCACCCAGTCACTGCACAGTCATCTCCCAGTCATCACCCAGTCATCACCCAGTCATCACCCAGTCACTGCACAGTCATCACCCAGTCATCACCCAGTCATCACAAAGTCATCACCCAGTCACTGCACAGTCATCACCCAGTCATCACCCAGTCACTGCACATTCATCACCCAGTCACTGCACAGTCATCACTCAATCATCACCCAGTCACTGCACTGTCATCACCCAGTCATCACACAGTCACTGCACAGTCATCACACAGTCACTGCACAGTCATCACCCAGTCATCACCCAGTCATCACCCAGTCATCACCCAGTCACTGCACAGTCATCACCCAGTCACTGCACAGTCATCACCCAGTCATCACCCAGTCATCACCCAGTCACTGCACAGTCATCACCCAGTCATCACCCAGTCATCACCCAGTCACTGCACAGTCATCACCCAGTCACTGCACAGTCATCACCCAGTCATCACCCAGTCATCACCCAGTCACGGCACAGTCATCACCCAGTCACTGCACAGTCATCACCCAGTCACTGCACAGTCATCACCCAGTCATCACCCAGTCATCACCCAGTCACTGCACAGTCATCACCCAGTCATCACCCACTCATCACACAGTCACTGCACAGTCATCACCCAGTCACTGCACAGTCATCACCCAGTTATCACCCATTCATCACCCAGTCATCACCCAGTCATCACCCAGTCACTGCACAGTCATCACCCAGTCACTGCACAGTCATCACCCAGTCATCACCCAGTCACTGCAGAGTCATCACCCAGTCATCACCCAGTCACTGCACAGTCATCACCCAGTCACTGCACAGTCATCACCCAGTCATCACCGAGTCATCACCCAGTCACTGCACAGTCATCACTCAGTCACTGCACAGTCATCACCCAGTCATCACCCAGTCACTGCACAGTCATCACCCAGTCACCACCCAATCATCACCAGTCATCACACAGTCATCACCCAGTCACTGCACAGTCATCACCAGTCATCACCCAGTCACGGCACAGTTATCACCCAGTCACTGCACAGTCATCACCCAGTCATCACACAGTCACTGCACAGTCATCACCCAGTCATCACCCAGTCATCACCCAGTCACTGCACAGTCATCACCCAGTCATTACCCAGTCACTGCACAGTCATCACCCAGTCATCACCCAGTCATCACCCAGTCATCACCCAGTCACTGCACAGTCATCACCCAGTCACTGCACAGTCATCACCAGTCATCACCCAGTCATCACCCAGTCATCACCCAGTCACTGCACAGTCATCACCCAGTCACTGCACAGTCATCACCCAGTCATCACCCAGTCATCACCCAGTCATTGCACAGTCAACACCCAGTCACTGCACAGTCATCACCCAGTCATCACCCAGTCACTGCACAGTCATCACCCAGTCACTGCACAGTCATCACCCAGTCATCACCCAGTCATCACCAAGTCATCACCCAGTCATCACCCAGTCACTGCACAGTCATCACCCAGTCATCACCCAGTCACCACCCAGTCACTGCAAAGTCATCACACAGTCATCACCCAGTCATCACCCAGTCACTGCACAGTCATCACCCAGTCATCACCCAGTCATCACCCAGTCACTGCACAGTCATCACCCAGTCATCACCCAGTCACTGCACAGTCATCACCCCGTCATCACACAGTCATCACCCAGTCACTGCACAGTCATCACCCAGTCATCACCCAGTCATCACCCAGTCACTGCACAGTCATCACCATTCATCACACAGTCATCACCCAGTCATCACCCAGTCACTGCACAGTCATCACCAGGTCATCACCCAGTCATCACCCAGTCATCACCCAGTCACTGCACAGTCATCACCCAGTCATCACCCAGTCATCACCCAGTCATCACCCAGTCACTGCACAGTCATCAACCAGTCACTGCACAGTCATCACCCAGTCATCACCTAGTCACTGCACAGTCATCACCCAGTCATCACCCAGTCATCACCCAATCACTGCACAGTCATCACCCAGTCATCACCCAGTCACTGCACAGTCATCACCCAGTCATCACCCAGTCACTGCAAAGTCATCACCCAGTCATCACCCAGTCACTGCACAGTCATCACCCAGTCACTGCACAGTCATCACCCACTCATCACCAGTCATCACCCAGTCATCAACCAGTCATCACCCAGTCACTGCACAGTCATCACCCAGTCATCACCCAGTCATCACCAAGTCACTGCACAGTCATCACCCAGTCACCACCCAGTCACTGCACAGTCATCACCCAGTCATCACCCAGTCATCACCCAGTCACTGCACAGTCATCACCCAGTCACTGCCCAGTCATCAACCAGTCATCACCCAGTCATCACCCAGTCACTGCACAGTCATCACCCAGTCATCACCCAGTCATCACCCAGTCACTGCACAGTCACTGCACAGTCACTGCACAGTCATCACCCAGTCACTGCACAGTCACTGCACAGTCATCACCCAGTCACTGCACAGTCATCACCCAGTCATCACCCAGTCACTGCACAGTCATCACACAGTCACTGCACAGTCATCACCCAGTCATCACCCAGTCATCACCCAGTCATCACCCAGTCATCACCCAGTCACTGCACATTCATCACCCAGTCATCACCCAGTCACTGCACAGTCATCACCCAGTCAACACCCAGTCATCACCCAGTCACTGCACAGTCATCACTCAGTTTCCGCACAGTCATCACACAGTCATCACCCAGTCACCGCACAGTCATCACCCAGTCACCACCCAGTCATCACCCAGTCATCACACAGTCATCACCCAGTCACCTGCACAGTCATCACCCAGTCATCACCAGTCACTGCACAGTCATCACCCAGTCAGTCACCCAGTCACTCACCCAGTCATCACCCAGTCACTGCACAGTCATCACCCAGTCATCACCCAGTCATCACCCAGTCACTGCACAGTCATCACCCAGTCACTGCACAGTCATCACCCAGTCATCACCCAGTCATCACCCAGTCACTGCACAGTCATCACCCAGTCACTGCACAGTCATCACCCAGTCATCACCCAGTCATCACCCAGTCATCACCCAGTCACTGCACAGTCATCACCCAGTCACTGCACAGTCATCAACCAGTCATCACCCAGTCACTGCACAGTCATCACCCAGTCATCACCCATTCACTGCACAGTCATCACCCAGTCATCACCCAGTCACTGCACAGTCATCACCCAGTCACTGCACAGTCATCACCCAGTCATCACCCAGTCACTGCACAGTCATCACCCAGTCATCACCCAGTCATCACCCAGTCACTGCACAGTCATCACCCAGTCATCACCCAGTCATCACCCAGTCACTGCACAGTCATCACTCCTCAGTCATAAACACAGTCATATCACCAGTCACTGCACAGTCATCACCAAGTCAATCACCCAGTCATCACCCAGTCACTGCACAGTCAGCACCCAGTCATCACCCAGTCACTGCACAGTCATCACCAGTCAGCACCCAGTCATCACCCAGTCACTGCACAGTCATCACCCAGTAATCACCCAGTCATCACCCAGTCACTGTACAGTCATCACCCAGTCAATGCACAGTCATCACCCAGTCATCACCCAGTCACTGCACAGTCATCACCCAGTCATCACCCAGTCAGCACAGTCATCTCCCAGTCACTGCACAGTTATCACCCAGTCATCACCCAGTCATCACCAGTCATCACCCAGTCACTGCACAGTCATCACCCTGTCATCTCAGTCAATCACCCTTTCCCAGTCACTGCACAGTCATCACCCAGTCATCACCCAGTCACTGCACAGTCATCACCCAGTCATCACCCAGTCACTGCACAGTCATCACCCAGTCATCACCCAGTCACTGCACAGTCATCACCCAGTCACTGCACAGTCATCACCCAGTCATCACCCAGTCATCACCCAGTCATCACCCAGTCATCACCCAGTCACTGCACAGTCATCACCCAGTCATCACTCAGTCACTGCACAGTCATCACCCAGTCATCACCCAGTCACTGCACAGTCATCACCCAGTCATCACCCAGTCATCACCCAGTCACTGCACAGTCATCACCCAGTCACTGCACAGTTATCACCCAGTCACTGCACAGTCATCACCCAGTCATCACCCAGTCATCACCCAGTCACTGCACAGTCATCACCCAGTCATCAACCAGTCATCACCCAGTCACTGCACAGTCATCACCCAGTCATCACCCAGTCATCACCCAGTCACTGCACAGTCATCACCCAGTCATCACCCAGTCATCACCCAGTCACTGCACAGTCATCACCCAGTCATCACCCAGTCACTGCACAGTCATCACCCAGTCATCACCCAGTCATCACCCAGTCACTGCACAGTCATCACCCAGTCATCACCCAGTCATCACCCAGTCACTGCACAGTCATCACCCAGTCACTGCACAGTCATCACCCAGTCATCACCCAGTCACTGCACAGTCATCACCCAGTCATCACCCAGTCATCACCCAGTCATCACCCAGTCACTGCACAGTCATCACCCAGTCATCACCCAGTCATCACCCAGTCATCACCCAGTCACTGCACAGTCATCACCCAGTCACTGCACAGTCATCACCCAGTCATCACCCAGTCATCACTCAGTCACTGCACAGTCATCACCCAGTCATCACCCAGTCATCACCCAGTCACTGCACAGTCATCACCCAGTCATCACCCAGTCACTGCACAGTCATCACCCAGTCATCACCCAGTCACTGCACAGTCATCACCCAGTCATCACCCAGTCACTGCACAGTCATCAACCAGTCACTGCACAGTCATCACCCAGTCATCACCCAGTCATCACCCAGTCATCAAACAGTCATCACCCAGTCACTGCACAGTCATCACCAGTCATCACCAGTCATCACCCAGTCACTGCACAGTCATCACCCAGTCACCACCCAGTCACTGCACAGTTCATCACCAGTCATCACCCAGTCATCACCCAGTCACTGAACAGTCATCACCCAGTCACTGCACAGTCATCACCCAGTCATCACCCAGTCACTGACCCAGGTCAATCACTGCACAGTCATCACCCAGACATCATCAGTCATCACCCAGTCACTGCACAGTCATCACTTAGTCACTGCACAGTCATCACCCAGTCATCAAAACGTCACTGCACAGTCATCACCCAGTCACGCACAGTCATAACCCAGTCATCCCAGTCACTGAACAGTCATCAACAGTCACTGCACAGTCATCAACCCAGTCATCACCCAGTCATCACCCAGTCACCGCACCAGTCATCACCCAGTCATCACCCAGTCATCACCCAGTCACTGCACCAGTCATCACACAGTCATCACCCGTCATCCCCAGTCACTGCACAGTCATCACCCAGTCATCCCCCAGTCACTGCACAGTCATCACCCAGTCATCACACAGTCATCACCCGTCACTGCACTGTCAGCACCCAGTCATCCACCATCCATCACCCAGTCACTGCACAGTCATCACCCAGTCATCACCCAGTCATCACCCAGTCACTGCACATTCATCACCCAGTCACTGCACATTCATCACCCAGTCACTGCACAGTCATCACCCAGACACTGCACAGTCATCACCCAGTCTTCACCCAGTCATCACCCAGTCATCACACAGTCATCACCCAGTCACTGCACAGTCATCACCCAGTCACTGCACAGTCATCACCCAGTCACTGCTCAGTCATCACCCAGTCACTGCACAGTCATCACCCAGTCATCACCCAGTCACTGCACAGTCATCACCCAGTCACTGCACAGTCATCACCCAGTCATCACCCAGTCACTGCACAGTCATCACCCAGTCATCACCCAGTCATCACCCAGTCACTGCACAGTCATCACCCAGTCATCACCCAGTCATCACCCAGTCACTGCACAGTCATCACCAAGTCATCACCCAGTCATCACCCAGTCACTGCACAGTCATCACCCAGTCATCACCCAGTCACTGCACAGTCATCACCCAGTCATCACCCGGTCATCACCCAATCACTGCACAGTCATCACCAAGTCATCACCCAGTCATCACCCAGTCACTGCACAGTCATCACCCAGTCTCTGCACAGTCATCACCCAGTCATCACCCAGTCACTGCACAGTCATCACCCAGTCATCACCCAGTCATCACCCAGTCATCACCCAGTCACTGCACAGTCATCACCCAGTCATCACCCAGTCATCTCCCAGTCACTGCACAGTCATCAACCAGTCACTGCACAGTCATCACCCAGTCATCACCCAATCATCACTCAGTCACTGCACAGTCATCACCCAGTCATCACCCAGTCATCACTCAGTCACTGCACAGTCATCACCCAGTCATCACCCAGTCACTGCACAGTCATCACCCAGTCATCACCCAGTCACTGAACAGTCTTCACCCAGTCATCACCCAGTCACTGCACAGTCATCACCCAGTCACTGCACAGTCATCACCCAGTCATCACCCAGTTATCACCCAGTCATCAACCAGTCATCACCCAGTCACTGCACAGTCATCACCCAGTCATCACCCAGTCATCACCCAGTCACTGCACAGTCATCACCAAGTCACTGCACAGTCATCACCCAGTCATCACCCAGTCATCACC
>NW_024470532.1:0-45450 GCF_017639515.1 Carcharodon carcharias | reverse complement strand
CCAATTTCAAACGATCACCACAATTCATTACCACGGGGGAAAGGGGTGTTGACTGTTGGCAATTTGATTCTGATTGGCCAAAGTATTTGGCATGAAGAAAGTAATGGGGGGCCTATAGCTCCCCAGCTCCCGTAACTCAAAACTGTGTAGGCTTGAAAATATTCCTTCCTTCCGAGCGCGATAACAGCTTACAACCATTTAAGATAATCATTCAAACGTGTGACGCAGCTTATTTACACCTGCGTAGAAGCCACACTCATTGATACCAGGGCCCCATTCTCTGCCAACAAAAGGAATAATGTTCAACCCTTGCGTCTTTGTTGAATTACCAGGAGCTTTGGAGCCCCTAGATCCCTGTTGCTTTTTTTCTTGGCAACGCTTTAGCCAATAAGGGTTGACCTGCCAACAATCAGCCCCCTTTCCTCCTGTTGTATAAGTTTGTTGCGATTGGTTGAAATTTGGCATTCTTGAATTTGTCCTGATGAGCGCTACAAGGAAAACTTCACAACATGTCTCTCTTTTCAGTGATGTACAAATTCGCTCAATGTGAACATGCCTCTTCAGGGAGAGGGCAGTTTGACCCCCATGACCTGTGCTCCAATTTAGCTTCCTCAGAGAAAGGCGGTGGTAAGAAGCAGCTGCTATACTAGCCACTCATAGCTCCTTTAATACAGAACAACGAGCCTGCTGCCAACAGAGGTTAACTTCCATTCCGGTATTCTATGCTGAGAACATTCTGCAATATAAGTACTAGCCCAAAACCTACCAATCAGCAGTCAATATAGAGTCACTCTCGTGTTCCAACAGATTTTGCAAATATCTCCAGCCAGAATAGATCGCTAGGCTGACTTCAATACAGAAAGTAAGACAGCGGGAGTAAAGAGTGGCAAAAGCTGGGAAGTGATGTTCACTAGAATCAGTGCTGGGACCCACTGTTGCTGACAATTTACAGCAACCATCTGGACTTTGGAATCAAGAAACAATTCCTAAATTTGCGGATGACACCAAATTGGGCGTTTTTGGCCAATACTGAGGATTTGAATAAAGTGCAGAATGGGCAAATAATTGGTAAATGAAGGTCAACGCAGATAAATGTGAGGTAGGACATCTTGGTCGGAAGAAGGGTGACTTATTAATCGGAAGGCGCAAGTCTCGGTGGGGTAGAGAAACAAAGAGATCGCGGAGTACAAATACATCAATCACTAAATCTGTGCCACAGATTAGCAAGGGCATAAAAAATAAACAAGCGCTGGGCTTTATTTCCAGAGGAATAGAATTGAAAAGTAGAGAAGTTATGCTAACCCTGTACTGAACCTTGGTTAGACCACACTGAGAGCGCTGCGTGCAGTTCTGGTCACCAATATTACAAAAAGGATATAGAGGCACTGGAGAGGGTGCAGAGATTTACAAGGATGATCCAGAAATGTGTGGGGTTACATATCAGGAAGGATTGACAGGCTGGGTCTCTTCTCTCTCGAATGAAGGCAACTGAGGGGCTGATCTAATCGAGGTCTTTAAAATTCAGAAAGGTTTTGATTGAGTGGATACAGAGAGAATGTTTCCTCTTGTGGGGAAGAGCAGAATAGAGGCAGTCAATATAAGATCGTCACCAAGAATCCAATAGGGAATTCAGGAGAAACTTCTTCACCCAGAGAGTGGTGAGAATTGGAACTCGCTACCACAGGGAGTGGTTGAAGTGAATAGTATCGATGTACTTAAGGGAAACTAGACAAACACATGAGGGAGAAGGGAATAGAGGGTTAGGATAGTAATTTAGATGACGACAGATGAGGGGAGGCTCGAATGGAGAAGAACATCAGCATGGCCTGGTTGGGCCAAATGGCCTGTTTCTGTGTGGTAAATCCTATGAAGACTAGAAAATTCTAATTTGGAAAGTGTTGCAAACCACCAGAAAATGCTGCTGAATTTCACACAAGCAGCAGAGCTTTGAGTCGAGCTCAACATTCTGGAGCTGGTCTGTACCTTTTCACATATCTTCTTCATGTCAAGCTTGGCTCACGGTTCATAGAATCACGGAACGGTACAGAACAGGAGGAGGCCCCGTCTTGTCTGTCTATGCTGACTCTCTGGGAGTTTAACTCCTCTAACTCCTGCTCCCCTACCCTCTCCCCCACACTCTGCAACGATTTTCTCTGTTGCCACCACTTGTTGGTACCACCCTTGCCCAAGGTCAGCAGGCCATGAGGTCATCTGCACCACAAGGGTGATGCATGAGGGCGGGTGTCGATTGTCACAAGTGCTGTCTTGTGAGATGTCACATTAAACCGAGTTCCCTGCATTCTCCGGTGGCGGAACAGATTCAAGCGGAACTTTGTTTCTGAGAGAAAAAGAGAGGACGGAGTTCGACTGCACTCTTGGCCAAAACTCACCCCCTTAGCCAAGGCCACAACAGCAAAGTGACTATTCTCAGCTTGTGGCTTTTTGCTGTGTCTGGATGAGTTCGATGAGTTATTTGTTAACCACCAGTGACTCCACTTCAAAAGTAGCTCACTGGTGAGTGAGGCAACCCTGAGAAGATTCATGGCTCAATACAACCAGAAGACAAGATTCAGGTAACTTTCAAACCACTAAATACAAGCGGATAGGAAGTGGAAATGGGTTAGGGTTAGGCCCATTTGGTTATTTGGGATATTCCATGTGGTACCAAGCTTCTATTATATTTTCACTGAACAGCACAAAGCAGTATGTGATACTCTGAACTGAATTAGAGGCGCTTTACCAAATTATTGCTGTAAAGCGAGCCATGTTGTCAAGGCTTTTTGTCTGGCACTCATCAGGACAAACACAAGAATGCCAAATTTCAAAGGAAAGCAACAATTTCTACTTCCTTTAGTTCTGTACTACCAAGTACACTCATGACTAAGGTGCCTTCCCAGAGCAGAGACAAACGTACTGCAAGCACGATTTAGGTGACTGAATGAGTAAGATCGAGGCACCTCTCAGGAAACGGCTGTTAAAAAGCTTGATGTTAAACTGGGAAGTTTCACTTTGTCTGAATGCATAAGTAAAGACAAATAGCACAGTGCGTTCTATCGTGAGTGTGGACAAGCGAAGTAAATCATTGGGCATGAAGACGAGAGGGTCAGGCAAATTTTACTCATGAATGACTGAATGGGCAGTTAGCAGTTCAGGAACAGGCTCATGGAAAGGGTGAGGAGTGGCATGGGCAGTTTGGGCTGAAATAGTGTGTCATACATCCTAAGTAATAGATAAAAACAAAAAAAAACCGCGGATGCTGGAAATCCAAAACAAAAACAGAATTACCTGGAAAAACTCAGCAGGTCTGGCAGCATCAGCGGAGAAGAAAAGAGTGACGTTTCGAGTCCTCATGACCCTTCGACAGAGTTCTGTCGAAGGGTCATGAGGACTCGAAACGTCAACTCTTTTCTTCTCCGCCGATGCTGCCAGACCTGCTGAGTTTTTTCCAGGTAACTCTATCCTATGTAATAGGGTGACCCTAATTTGCCAGCCGCATTGAGGTAGAGGATTGTTGACCTAGCTTGTGTCCTTATCCCCTGAGCCAAGTAACCCATGGCTCCTCTGTGAATAGTGCCACGCGATCCTTTAGGTTTGCCCGAGGGGGCAGCCGGGGCCTTGGTTTAGGGCCTCATCCACAAGGCGACATCCCCAACAGTGGGGGGACTGCTCCCTCAAGCAGAGCACAGGGACTGTCAATGTCGATCGTGTGCTGAAGCCTGTGGACCCTCAAGCCACTGCGTCAAGGCTGAGGGCTGTGTCAAACTCTGTCCTCAAATGCGGTGTGACCCAAACCAGCACACCACTCTGACATCCCGGGCGAGCAAGGCAGCCAGTATTGGGTCCAGTTGTGGTTATTTGGTGCAGTGATGGGAGTGGCTGAGAGGTAAAGGAACTTTTTTTTTTATAAAATTGCACAATAAGGCTGCAAAATGTAAGCAAAAAGCCAACCACAAACAATTACTCAAAGTGCACAGTGCCAGGCCACACACTGTTTGATGGTCGTACAACAGTAATTCACTATCTTTCACTCGGGCGCGCTCCAGGGACACGTTGACCTGATGAACTCTGGACAGTTACTCACTTTAGACAGTCGCTGAAGATATCTTTGCAAGGGCTTTTGTCAAGGTTCTCGATGCACTGTTTGATGTGGAACTCACTGATTTCTGGCATGTATTCTGAGGACTGTGAGGAGTGAGAGGAAAAGTGGTTTGAGAGTAGAGCCATCTGACTAAACAACAAGACAAGATGTTACACACAAGAGAAAACAGACTCGGTAAAATTGCCCAATCCAATCCTGTGGTAAGTACCACACACTGGCTGTGGAAGGGGATGACGTTGGGATATGGGGATTCCTCTCCCCTGCTTTTAACCATGTGGATATACTGCAAGGTACAATGGTACAGTGGTTATATCACTGGGCTCATACTATCAGAGCAATTCAGAAGCCTGCTGTAATGATCTGGAGACGTGAGTGCAAATCCTACCATTACCTTAAACATTCACTCCCTCCACCACCGGCGCACAGTATCAGCAGTGTGTGTACCATCTACAAGATGCACTGCAGCAACTCACCAAGGCTCCTTCGACAGCACCTTCCAAACCCACGAACATTACCAGCTAGAAGGACAAGGGCAGCAGATGCATGGAGACACCACCAACTGGAAGTACGCCTCCAAATCACTCACCGTCCTGACTTGGAAATATATCATCGTTCCTTCACTGTCACTGGGTCAAAATCCTGGAACTCCCTCCCTAACAGCACTGTGGAGTGTACCTACACCACATGGACTGCAGCGGTTCAAGAAGGCAGCTCACCACCACCTTCTCAAGGGCAACTAGGGATGGGCAATAAATGCTGGACCCAGTCAGCTTCGCCTGCTCCCCTGAAGGAATTCATTATAAAAAGCATGGCAACTTCGGGTAATTTACATTCATTGATCAAATGAAATCTGGAATAAAAGCTAGTAATGCCAAGGACAAAACAACTGCTATTACTTCAGGTTTCCAGCATCTGCAATATTTTGTTCAGGTTTAAATGTCATAGGCACAAGCACAATCCTGGATATGAGCAAAAAGCGAGTGGAATAAAACCAGTTCAAAAGAATTGCATTGATGTAGCTCCTTTCACAACATCAGCATTTCCCACAATGCTTTACAATCAGGGAAGCACTTAGAGCAGACAGAGTGGCGGTTTAATGATGCATCGGAAGGACAGCACCCCTGAGAGTGCAGCACTCCCTAAGTACTGACCCTCTGACAGTGCAGCACTCCCTCAGAACTGACCCTCGGACAGTGCAGCACTCCCTCAGTACTGACCCTCTGACAGTGCAGCACTTCCTCAGAACTGACCCTCGGACAGTGCAGCACTCCCTCAGTACTGACCCTCTGGCAGTGCAGCACTCCCTCAGTACTGACTCTCTGACAGTGCAGCACTCCCTCAGTACTGACCCTCTGACAGTGCAGCACTCCCTCAGTACTGACCCTCTGACAGTGCAGCACTCCCTCAGTACTGACTCTCACAGTGACACTCCTCAGTACTGACCCTCTGACAGTGCAGCACTCCCTCAGTACTGACCCTCTGACAGTGCAGCATTCCCTCAGCACTGACAATCCAACAGCAGCATCCCTCAGTACTGACCCTGACAGTGCAGCACTCCCTCAGTACTGATACTCCGACAGTGCAGCACTCCCTCATACTGACCCTCTGACAGTGCAGCACTCCCTCAACTGAACCTCCGACAGTGAAGCACTCCCTCAGTACTGACCATCTGACAGTGCAGGACTCCCTCAGAATTCTCACTCTGACAGTGCGGCACTCCCTCAGTACTGACCCTCAGACAGTGCAGCACTCACTCAGTACTGACCCTGTGACAGTGCAGCACTCCCTCAGTACTGACCCTCTGACAGTGCAGCACTCCCTCAGTACTGACACTCTGACAGTGCGCACTCCCTCAGTACTGACCCTCTGACAGTGCAGCACTCCCTCAGTACTGACCCTCTGACAGTGCGTCACTCCCTCAGTACAGACCTCTGACAGTGCGGCACTCCCTTAGTACTGACCCTCAGTGCAGCACACCCTCAGTACTGACCCTCTGACAGTGCAGCACTCCTCAGTAATGACCCTCTGACAGTGCAGCACTCCCTCAGTACTGACCCTCTGACAGTGCAGCACTCCCTCAGTACTGACCCTCTGACAGTGCAGCACTCCTTCAGTATGACCCTCTGACAGTGCAGCACTCCCTCAGTACTGACCCTCTGACAGTGCAGCACTCGCTCAGTACTGACCCTCAGACAGTGCAGCAATCCCTCAGTACTGCCCGTCTGACAGTGCAGCGCTCCCTCAGTGCTGACCCTCTGACAATGCGGCACTCCCTCAGTACTGTTCCTCTGACAGTGCAGCACTACTCAGTACTTACCCTCTGACAGTGCAGCACTCCCTCAGTACTGACCCTCTGACACTGCGGCACACCCTCTGTAGTGACCCTCTGACAGTGCAACGCTCCCCAGTACTGACCCTCCTACATTGCAGCACTCCCTCATAATGTCCCCCTGACAGTGGAGCAATCCCTCAGTATTGACCCTCTGACAGTGCAGCACTCCCTCAGTACTGACCCTCTGACAGTGCAGCACTCCTTCATTCCTAACCCTCTGTCAGTGCAGCACTACCTCAGTCCTGACCCTCTGATAGTGCAGCACTCGCTCAGTACTGACCCTCTGACAGCGCAGAACTCCCTCAGTACTGACCCTCTGACAGTTCTGCACACCCTCAGTACTGACCCTCAGACAGTGCGGCACTCCATCAGTATTGACCATCAGACAGTGGAGCAATCCCTCATTACTGACCCTCTGACAATGCTGCACTACCTCAGTGTACTGACCGTCTGACAGTGCAGCACGCCCTCAGTATTGACCCTCGGAGAGTGGAGCACTCTCTCAGTACTGACCCTCTAACAGTGCAGCACTCCCTGAGTACTGACACTCTGACAGTGCGGCACTCCCTCAGTACTGACCCTCTGACAGTGCAGCATTCCCTCAGAACTGACACTCTGACAGTGCAGCATTCCCTCATACTGACACTCTGACAGTGCGGCACTCCCTCAGTACTGACCCTCTGACAGTGCAGCACTCCCTCAGTACTGACCCTCTGACAGTGCAGCATTCCCTCAGTACTGACCTTCTGACAGTTCTGCACTCCCTCATTACTGACACTCAGACAGTGCGGCAGTCCCTCAGTACTGACCCTCTGACAGTGCGGAACTCCCTCAGTACTGACCCTCTGACAGTAGAGCACTCCCTCAGTACTGACCCTCTGACATTGCGGCACTCCCTCAGTACTGACACTGTGACAATGCGGCACTCCCTCAATAATGACACTTTGACAGTGGAGCACCCCCTCAGTATTGACCCTCGGATAGTGCAGCACTCTCTCAGTACTGACCCTCTGACAGTGCAGCACTCCCTCAGTACTGACCCTCTGACAGTGCAGCACTTCCCTCAGTACAGACCATCTGACAGTGCAGCAATCCCTTCAGCACTGACACTCCACACTTCAGCACTCCCTCAGTACTGATCCTCTGACAGTGCAGCACTCCCTCAGTACTGACCCTCCGACAGTGCAGCACTCCCTCAGTACTGACCTCGTGACAGTGCAGCAATCCCTCAATACTGTCCCTCTGACAGTGCAGCACTCCCTCAGTACTGACCCTCTGACAGCGCAGCACTCCCTCAGTACTGACTCTCTGACAGTGCAGCACTCCCTCAGTACTGACCCTCTGACAGTGCAGCACACCCTCAGTACTGACCCTCTGACAGTGCAGCACTCCCTCAGTACTGACCCTCTGACAGTGCAGCACTCCCTTATTACTGACCCTCTGACAGTGCAGCACTCCTTCACTACTGACCCTCCGAAGTGCAGCACACCCTCAGTACTGACCCTCCGACAGTGTAGCACTCCCTCAGTACTGACCCTCCGACAGCACAGTGCTCCCTCAGTACTGACCCTCTGACAGTGGAGCACTCCCTCAGTACTGACCCTCTGACAGTGCGGCACTCCCTCAGTACTGACCCTCTGACATTGCGGCACTCCCTCAGTACTGACACTGTGACAGTGCAGCACTCCCTCAATACTGACCTCTGACAGTGGAGCACTCCCTCAGTATTGACCCTCTGATAGTGCAGCACTCTCTCAGTACTGACCCTCTGACAGTGCAGCACTCCCTCAGTACTGACCCTCTGACAGTGCAGCACTTCCTCAGTACTGACCATCTGACAGTGCAGCAATCCCTCAGTACTGACACTCCAACACTTCAGCACTCCCTCAGTACTGACCCTCTGACTGTGCAGCAATCCCTCATTACTGACCCTCTGACAGTGCAGCACTACCTCAGTACTGACCCTCTGACAGTGCACCACTCCCTCAGTACTGACCCCTGACAGTGCAGCGCTCCCTCAGAACTGACCCTCCGACAGTGCAGTGCTCCCTCAGAACTGACCCTCTGACAGTGCAGCACTCCTTCACTACTGTCCCTCCGAAAGTGCAGCACATCCCTCAGTACTGAACCTCCGACAGTGCAGCACTCCCTCAGTACTGACTCTGACACTCCCTCAGTACTGACCCTCTGACAGTGCAGCACTCCCTCAGTACTGACCCTCTGACAGTGCAGCACTCCCTCAGTACTGACCCTCTGACAGTGCAGCAACCCTCAGTACTGACCCTCTGACAGTGCAGCACTCCCTCAGTACTGACCCTCTGACAGTGCAGCACTCCCTCAGTACTGACCCTCTGACAGTGCAGCACTCCTCAGTACTGACCTCTGACAGTGCAGCACTCCCTCAGTACTGACCCTCTGACAGTGCAGCACTCCCTCAGTACAGACCCTCTGACAGTGCAGCACTCCCTCAGTACTGACCCTCTGACAATGCAGCACTCCCTCAGTACTGACCCTCTGACAGTGCAGCACTCCCTCAGTACTGACCCTCTGACAGTGCAGCATCCCTCAGTACTGACCCTCCAACAGTGCAGCACTCCCTCAGTACTGACCCTCTGACAGTGCAGCATTCCCTCAGTACTGGCCCTCTGACAGTGCAGCACTCCCTCAGTACTGACCCTCTGACAGTGCAGCACTCCCTCAGTACTGAACCTCTGACAGTTCGGCACTCCCTCAGTACTGACACTCTGACAGTGCGGCACTCCCTCAGTACTGACCCTCTGACAGTGCGGCACTCCCTCAGTACTGACCCTCTGACCTTGCAGCAGTCCATCAGTACTGAACCTCTGACAGTGCAGCACTCCCTCAGTACTGACACTTTGACAGTGCGGAACTCCCTCAGTACTGACCCTCTGACAGTGCAGCACTCCCTCAGTTCTGACCCTCTGACAGTGCAGCACTACCTCAGTACTGACCCTCCAACTGTGCAGCACTCCCTCAGTACTGACCCTCTGACAGTGCAGCACTCCCTCAGTACTGACCCTCTGACAGTGCAGCACTCCCTCAGTACTGACCCTCCGACAGTGCAGCACTCCCTCAGTACTGACTCTATGACAGCGCACAGTGCCCTCAGTACTGACCCTCTGACAGTGCAGCACTCCCTCAGTACTGACCCTCTGACAGTGCAGCACTCCCTCAGTACTGACCCTCTGACAGTGCAGCAATCCCTCAGGACTGGCCCTCTGACAGTGCAGCACTCCCTCAGTACTGACCCTCTGACAGTGCAGCACTCCTCAGTACTGAACCTCTGACAGTGCAGCACTCCCTCAGTACTGACCCTCTGACAGTGCAGCACTCCCTCAGTACTGACCCTCTGACAGTGCAGCACTTCCTCAGTACTGACCCTCTGACAGTGCAGCACTCCCTCAGTACTGACCCTCTGACAGTGCAGCACTCCCTCAGTACTGACCCTCTGACAGTGCAGCACTCCCTCAGTACTGACCCTCTGACAGTGCAGCACTCCCTCAGTACTGACCCTCTGACAGTGCAGCACTACCTCAGTACTGACCCTCTGACAGTGCAGCACTCCCTCAGTACTGACCCTCTGACAGTGCAGCACTCCCTCAGTACTGACCCTCTGACAGTGCGGCACTCCCTCAATACTGACCCTCTGACAGTGCAGCACTCCCTCAGTACTGACCCTCTGATAGTGCAGCACTCTCTCAGTACTGACCCTCTGACAGTGCAGCACTCCCTCAGTACTGACCCTCTGACAGTGCAGCACTCCCTCAGTACTGACCATCTGACAGTGCAGCACTCCCTCAGTACTGACACTCAACACTTCAGCACTCCCTCAGTACTGATCCTCTGACAGTGCAGCACTCCCTCAGTACTGACCCTCTGACAGTGCAGCACTCCTCAGTACTGACCCTCTGACAGTGCAGCAATCCCTCAGTACTGTCCCTCTGACAGTGCAGCACTCCCTCAGTACTGACCCTCTGACAGTGCAGCACTCCCTCAGTACTGACTCTCTGACAGTGCAGCACTCCCTCAGTACTGACCCTCTGACAGTGCAGCACACCCTCAGTACTGACCCTCTGACAGTGCAGCACTCCCTCAGTACTGACCCTCTGACAGTGCAGCACTCCCTCACTACTGACCCTCTGACAGTGCAGCACTCCCTCAGTACTGTCCCTCCGAGAGTGCAGCACTCCCTCAGTACTGACCCTCCGACAGTGCAGCACTCCCTCAGTACTGACTCTCCGACAGCACAGTGCTCCTCAGTACTGACCCTCTGACAGTGGAGCACTCCCTCAGTACTGACCCTCTGACAGTGCGGCACTCCCTCAGTACTGACCCTCTGACATTGCGGCACTCCCTCAGTACTGACACTCTGACATGCAGCACTCCTCAATAATGACACTCTGACAGTGGGCACCCCTCAGTATTGACCCTCGGATAGTGCAGCACTCTCTCAGTACTGACCCTCTGACAGTGCAGCACTCCCACAGTACTGACCCTCTGACAGTGCAGCACTTCCTCAGTACAGACCATCTGACAGTGCAGCAATCCCTCAGCACTGACACTCCAACACTCAGCACTCCCTCAGTACTGACCGTCGGACAGTGCAGCAATCCCTCATTACTGTCCCTCTGACAGTGCAGCACTCCTCAGTACTGACCCTCGGACAGTGCAGCACTCCCTCAGTACTGACCCTCTGACAGTGCAGCACTCCCTCAGTACTGACACTCTGACAGTGCAGCACTCCCTCACTACTGACCCTCTGACAGTGCAGCACTCCTTCAGTACCGTCCCTCCGAAAGTGCAGCACACCCTCAGTACTGAACCTCCGACAGTGCAGCACTCCCTCAGTACTGACTCTCCGACAGCACAGTGCTCCCTCAGAGCCGACCCTCCGACCATGCAGCACTCCCTCAGTACTGACCCTCTGACAGAGCAGCAAACCCTCAGTACTGACCTTCCGACAGTGCAGCAATCTCTGAGTACTGACCCTCTGACAGTGCAGCACTCCCTCAGTACTGACTCTCTGACAGTGCAGATCTCTCAGTACTAACCCTCTGACAGTGCAGCACTCCCTCAGTACTGACCCTCTGACAGTGCAGCACTCCGTCAGTACTTACCATCTGACAGTGCAGCACTCCCTCAGTACTGACCCTCTGACAATGCAGCACTCCCTTCGGCACAGTCCCTCTGACAGTGCAGCACTCCCTCAGTACTGACCCTCTGAGTGCAGCATTCACTCAGTACTGACCCTGTGTCAGTGCAGCACTCCCTCAGTACTGACCCTCTGACAGTGCAGCACTCCCTCAGGACTGGCCCTCTGACAGTGCAGCACTCCCTCAGTACTGACCCTCTGACAGTGCAGCACTCCCTCAGTACTGACCCTCTGACAGTTCTGCACTCCCTCAGTACTGACCCCTTGACAGTGCGGCACTCCCTCAGTACTGACCCTCTGACTGTGCGGCACTCCTCAGTAATGACCCTCTGACAGTGCAGCACTCCCTCAGTACTGATCCTCTGACAGTGCGGAACTCCTTCAGTACTGACCCTCTGACAGTGCAGCACTCCCTCAGTTCTGACCCTCTGACAGTGCAGCACTCCCTCAATTCTGACCCTCTGACAGTGCAGCACTACCTCAGTACTGACCCTCGACAGTGCAGCCTCCCTCAGTACTGACCCTCTGACAGTGCAGCACTCCCTCAGTACTGACCCTCTGAGAGTGCAGCACTCCATCATTGCTGACTCTCTGACAGTGCAGCACTCCCTCAGTACTGACCCTCTGACAGCACAGTGCTCCCTCAGTACTGACCCTCTGACAGTGCAGCACTCCCTCAGTACTGACCCTCTGACAGTGCAGCACTCCCTCAGTACTGACCCTCTGACAGTGCAGCATTCCCTCAGTACTGACCCTCTGACAGTGCAGCACTCCCTCAGTACTGACCCTCTGACAGTGCAGCACTCCCTCAGTACTGAACCTCTGACAGTGCAGCACTCCCTCAGTACTGACCCTCACAGTGCGGCACTCCCTCAGTACTGACACTCTGACAGTGCAGCACTCCCTCAGTACTGACCCTCTGACAGTGCAGCACTCCCTCAGTACTGACCCTCTGACAGTGCTGCGCTCCCTCAGTACTGACCCTCTGACAGTGCAGCACTCCCTCAGTACTGACCCTCTGACAGTGCAGCACTCCCTCAGTACTGACCCTCTGACAGTGCAGCACTCCCTCAGTACTGACCTCGGACAGTGCAGCCTCCCTCAGTACTGGCCCTGTGACAGTGCAGCACTCCCTCAGGACAGACCCTCTGACACTGCAGCACTCCCTCAGTACAGTCCCTCTGAAGTGCAGCACTCCCTCAGAACAGACTCTCTGACACCACAGTCCTCATCAACTTGACAGTGCAGAACCACTGACCTTCTGACAGTGCGGCACTCCCTCATTACTGACCCTCTGACAGTGCAGCACTCCCTCACCACTGGCCCTCTGACATTTCAGCACTCCCTCAGTACTGATCCACTGTTAGTGCATCACTCCCTCAGTACTGACACTCCGAGACGTCAGCACTCCCTCAGTACTGACCCTCTGACATTGCGGCACTCCCTCAGTACTGAACATCCGACAGTGCAATAATCCCTCATTACTGACCCTTTGACAGTGCAATAATCCCTCAGTACTGAACTCTGACAGTGCAGCACTCATCAGTACTGACCTCTGACAGTGCAACACTCACTCAGTACTGACCCCTGTGAGTGCAGCACTCCCTCAGTACTGACCCTCTGACAGTGCACACTCCCTCAGTACTGACCCTCTGACAGTGCGGCACTCCCTCAGTACTGACCCTCTGACAGTGCAGCACTCCCTCAGTACTGACCCTCTGACAGTGCAGCACTCCCTCAGTACTGACCCTCTGACAGTGCAGCACTCCCTCAGTACTGACCCTCTGACAGTGAAGCACTCCCTCAGTACTGACCCTCTGACAGTGCAGCACTCCCTCAGTACTGACCCTCTGACAGTGCAGCACTCCCTCAGTACTGACCCTCTGACAGTGCAGCACTCCTTCACTACTGTCCCTCCGAATGGCGCAGCACTCCCTCAGTATTGACTCTCCGACAGCATAGTGCTCCCTCAGTGCTGACCCTCTGACACTGCAGCACTCCCTCAGTACTGACCCTCTGACAGTGCAGCACTCCTTCAGTACTGACCCTCTGACAGTGCAGCACTCCCTCAGTACTGACCCTCTGACAGTGCAGCACTCCCTCAGTACTGACCCTCTGACAGTGCAGCACTCCTTCAGTACTGACCCTCTGACAGTGCAGCACTCCCTCAGTACTGACCCTCTGACAGTGCAGCACTCCCTCAGTACTGACCCTCTGACAGTGCAGCACTCCCTCAGTACTGACCCTCTGACAGTGCAGCACTCCCTCAGTACTGACCCTCTGACAGTGCAGCACTCCCTCAGTACTGACCCTCTGACAGTGCAGCACTCCCTCAGTACTGACCCCTGACAGTGCAGCACTCCTCAGTACTGACCCTCTGACAGTGCAGCACTCCCTCAGTACTGACCTCTGACAGTGCAGCACTCCCTCAGTACTGACCCTCTGACAGTGCAGCACTCCCTCAGTACTGACCCTCTGACAGTGCAGCACTCCCTCAGTGCTGACCCTCTGACAGTGCAGCACTCCCTCAGTACTGACCCTCTGACAGTGCAGCACTCCTCAGTACTGACCCCTCTGACAGTGCAGCACTCCCTCAGTACTGACCCTCTGACAGTGCAGCACTCCCTCAGTACTGACCCTCTGACAATGTAGCTCTCCCTCACTACTGACCCTCTGACAGTGCAGCACTCCCTCAGTACTGACCCTCTGACAGTGCAGCACTCCCTCCATACTGACCCTCTGACAGTGCAGCACACCCTCAGTACTGACCCTCTGACAGTGCAGCACTCCTCAGTAATGACCCTCTGACAGTGCAGCACTCCCTCAGTACTGACCCTCTGACAGTGCAGCACTCCCTCAGTACTGACCCTCTGACAGTGCAGCACTCCCTCAGTACTAACCCTCTGACAGTGCAGCACTCCCTCAGTACTGACCCTCTGACAGTGCAGCACTCCTTCTTTACTGACCCTCTGACAGTGCAGCACTCCCTCAGTACTGACCCTCTGACAGTGCAGCACTCCCTCAGTACTGACCCTCTGACAGTGCAGCACTCCTCAGTACTGGCCCTCTGACAGTGCAGCACTCCCTCAGTACTGACCCTCTGACAGTGCAGCACTCCCTCAGTACTGACCCTCTGACAGTGCAGCACTCCCTCAGTACTGACCCTCTGACAGTGCAGCACTCCCTCAGTACTGACCCTCTGACAGTGCAGCACTCCTCAGTACTGACCCTCTGACAGTGCAGCACTCCCTCAGTACTGACCCTCTGACAGTGCAGCACTCCCTCAGTACTGACCCTCTGACAGTGCAGCACTCCCTCAGTACTGACCCTCTGACAGTGCAGCACTCCCTCAGTACTGACCCTCTGACAGTGCAGCACTCCCTCAGTACTGACCCTCTGACAGTGCAGCACTCCCTCAGTACTGACCCTCTGACAGTGCAGCACTCCCTCAGTACTGACCCTCTGACAGTGCAGCACTCCCTCAGTACTGACCCTCTGACAGTGCAGCACTCCCTCAGTACTGACCCTCTGACAGTGCAGCACTCCCTCAGTACTGACCCTCTGACAGTGCAGCACTCCCTCAGTACTGACCCTCTGACAGTGCAGCACTCCCTCAGTACTGACCCTCTGACAGTGCAGCACTCCCTCAGTACTGACCCTCTGACAGTGCAGCACTCCCTCAGTACTGACCCTCTGACAGTGCAGCACTCCCTCAGTACTGACCCTCTGACAGTGCAGCACTCCCTCAGTACTGACCCTCTGACAGTGCAGCACTCCCTCAGTACTGACCCTCTGACAGTGCAGCACTCCCTCAGTACTGACCCTCTGACAGTGCAGCACTCCCTCAGTACTGACCCTCCGACAGTGCAGCACTCCCTCAGTACTGACCCTCTGACAGTGCAGCACTCCCTCAGTACTGACCCTCTGACAGTGCAGCACTCCCTCAGTACTGACCCTCTGACAGTGCAGCACTCCCTCAGTACTGACCCTCTGACAGTGCAGCACTCCCTCAGTACTGACCCTCTGACAGTGCAGCACTCCCTCAGTACTGACCCTCTGACAGTGCAGCACTCCCTCAGTACTGACCCTCTGACAGTGCAGCACTCCCTCAGTACTGACCCTCTGACAGTGCAGCACTCCCTCAGTACTGACCCTCTGACAGTGCAGCACTCCCTCAGTACTGACCCTCTGACAGTGCAGCACTCCCTCAGTACTGACCCTCTGACAGTGCAGCACTCCTCAGTACTGACCCTCTGACAGTGCAGCACTCCCTCAGTACTGACCTCTGACAGTGCAGCACTCCCTCAGTACTGACCCTCTGACAGTGCAGCACTCCCTCAGTACTGACCCTCTGACAGTGCAGCACTCCCTCAGTACTGACCCTCTGACAGTGCAGCACTCCCTCAGTACTGACCCTCTGACAGTGCAGCACTCCCTCAGTACTGACCCTCTGACAGTGCAGCACTCCCTCAGTACTGACCCTCTGACAGTGCAGCACTCCCTCAGTACTGACCCTCTGACAGTGCAGCACTCCCTCAGTACTGACCCTCTGACAGTGCAGCACTCCCTCAGTACTGACCCTCTGACAGTGCAGCACTCCCTCAGTACTGACCCTCTGACAGTGCAGCACTCCCTCAGTACTGACCCTCTGACAGTGCAGCACTCCCTCAGTACTGACCCTCTGACAGTGCAGCACTCCCTCAGTACTGACCCTCTGACAGTGCAGCACTCCCTCAGTACTGACCCTCTGACAGTGCAGCACTCCCTCAGTACTGACCCTCTGACAGTGCAGCACTCCCTCAGTACTGACCCTCTGACAGTGCAGCACTCCCTCAGTACTGACCCTCTGACAGTGCAGCACTCCCTCAGTACTGACCCTCTGACAGTGCAGCACTCCCTCAGTACTGACCCTCTGACAGTGCAGCACTCCCTCAGTACTGACCCTCTGACAGTGCAGCACTCCCTCAGTACTGACCCTCTGACAGTGCAGCACTCCCTCAGTACTGACCCTCTGACAGTGCAGCACTCCCTCAGTACTGACCCTCTGACAGTGCAGCACTCCCTCAGTACTGACCCTCTGACAGTGCAGCACTCCCTCAGTACTGACCCTCTGACAGTGCAGCACTCCCTCAGTACTGACCCTCTGACAGTGCAGCACTCCCTCAGTACTGACCCTCTGACAGTGCAGCACTCCCTCAGTACTGACCCTCTGACAGTGCAGCACTCCCTCAGTACTGACCCTCTGACAGTGCAGCACTCCCTCAGTACTGACCCTCTGACAGTGCAGCACTCCCTCAGTACTGACCCTCTGACAGTGCAGCACTCCCTCAGTACTGACCCTCTGACAGTGCAGCACTCCCTCAGTACTGACCCTCTGACAGTGCAGCACTCCCTCAGTACTGACCCTCTGACAGTGCAGCACTCCCTCAGTACTGACCCTCTGACAGTGCAGCACTCCCTCAGTACTGACCCTCTGACAGTGCAGCACTCCCTCAGTACTGACCCTCTGACAGTGCAGCACTCCCTCAGTACTGACCCTCTGACAGTGCAGCACTCCCTCAGTACTGACCCTCTGACAGTGCAGCACTCCCTCAGTACTGACCCTCTGACAGTGCAGCACTCCCTCAGTACTGACCCTCTGACAGTGCAGCACTCCCTCAGTACTGACCCTCTGACAGTGCAGCACTCCCTCAGTACTGACCCTCTGACAGTGCAGCACTCCCTCAGTACTGACCCTCTGACAGTGCAGCACTCCCTCAGTACTGACCCTCTGACAGTGCAGCACTCCCTCAGTACTGACCCTCTGACAGTGCAGCACTCCCTCAGTACTGACCCTCTGACAGTGCAGCACTCCCTCAGTACTGACCCTCTGACAGTGCAGCACTCCCTCAGTACTGACCCTCTGACAGTGCAGCACTCCCTCAGTACTGACCCTCTGACAGTGCAGCACTCCCTCAGTACTGACCCTCTGACAGTGCAGCACTCCCTCAGTACTGACCCTCTGACAGTGCAGCACTCCCTCAGTACTGACCCTCTGACAGTGCAGCACTCCCTCAGTACTGACCCTCTGACAGTGCAGCACTCCCTCAGTACTGACCCTCTGACAGTGCAGCACTCCCTCAGTACTGACCCTCTGACAGTGCAGCACTCCCTCAGTACTGACCCTCTGACAGTGCAGCACTCCCTCAGTACTGACCCTCTGACAGTGCAGCACTCCCTCAGTACTGACCCTCTGACAGTGCAGCACTCCCTCAGTACTGACCCTCTGACAGTGCAGCACTCCCTCAGTACTGACCCTCTGACAGTGCAGCACTCCCTCAGTACTGACCCTCTGACAGTGCAGCACTCCCTCAGTACTGACCCTCTGACAGTGCAGCACTCCCTCAGTACTGACCCTCTGACAGTGCAGCACTCCCTCAGTACTGACCCTCTGACAGTGCAGCACTCCCTCAGTACTGACCCTCTGACAGTGCAGCACTCCCTCAGTACTGACCCTCTGACAGTGCAGCACTCCCTCAGTACTGACCCTCTGACAGTGCAGCACTCCCTCAGTACTGACCCTCTGACAGTGCAGCACTCCCTCAGTACTGACCCTCTGACAGTGCAGCACTCCCTCAGTACTGACCCTCTGACAGTGCAGCACTCCCTCAGTACTGACCCTCTGACAGTGCAGCACTCCCTCAGTACTGACCCTCTGACAGTGCAGCACTCCCTCAGTACTGACCCTCTGACAGTGCAGCACTCCCTCAGTACTGACCCTCTGACAGTGCAGCACTCCCTCAGTACTGACCTCTGACAGTGCAGCACTCCCTCAGTACTGACCCTCTGACAGTGCAGCACTCCCTCAGTACTGACCCTCTGACAGTGCAGCACTCCCTCAGTACTGACCCTCTGACAGTGCAGCACTCCCTCAGTACTGACCCTCTGACAGTGCAGCACTCCCTCAGTACTGACCCTCTGACAGTGCAGCACTCCCTCAGTACTGACCCTCTGACAGTGCAGCACTCCCTCAGTACTGACCCTCTGACAGTGCAGCACTCCCTCAGTACTGACCCTCTGACAGTGCAGCACTCCCTCAGTACTGACCCTCTGACAGTGCAGCACTCCCTCAGTACTGACCCTCTGACAGTGCAGCACTCCCTCAGTACTGACCCTCTGACAGTGCAGCACTCCCTCAGTACTGACCCTCTGACAGTGCAGCACTCCCTCAGTACTGACCCTCTGACAGTGCAGCACTCCCTCAGTACTGACCCTCTGACAGTGCAGCACTCCCTCAGTACTGACCCTCTGACAGTGCAGCACTCCCTCAGTACTGACCCTCTGACAGTGCAGCACTCCCTCAGTACTGACCCTCTGACAGTGCAGCACTCCCTCAGTACTGACCCTCTGACAGTGCAGCACTCCCTCAGTACTGACCCTCTGACAGTGCAGCACTCCCTCAGTACTGACCCTCTGACAGTGCAGCACTCCCTCAGTACTGACCCTCTGACAGTGCAGCACTCCCTCAGTACTGACCCTCTGACAGTGCAGCACTCCCTCAGTACTGACCCTCTGACAGTGCAGCACTCCCTCAGTACTGACCCTCTGACAGTGCAGCACTCCCTCAGTACTGACCCTCTGACAGTGCAGCACTCCCTCAGTACTGACCCTCTGACAGTGCAGCACTCCCTCAGTACTGACCCTCTGACAGTGCAGCACTCCCTCAGTACTGACCCTCTGACAGTGCAGCACTCCCTCAGTACTGACCCTCTGACAGTGCAGCACTCCCTCAGTACTGACCCTCTGACAGTGCAGCACTCCCTCAGTACTGACCCTCTGACAGTGCAGCACTCCCTCAGTACTGACCCTCTGACAGTGCAGCACTCCCTCAGTACTGACCCTCTGACAGTGCAGCACTCCCTCAGTACTGACCCTCTGACAGTGCAGCACTCCCTCAGTACTGACCCTCTGACAGTGCAGCACTCCCTCAGTACTGACCCTCTGACAGTGCAGCAC
This sequence comes from Carcharodon carcharias, assembly GCF_017639515.1. Classification (NCBI taxonomy): domain Eukaryota; kingdom Metazoa; phylum Chordata; class Chondrichthyes; order Lamniformes; family Lamnidae; genus Carcharodon; species Carcharodon carcharias. The sequence continues at coordinate 25,851 of NW_024470532.1, read as the reverse complement.
TCCCTCAGTACTGACCCTCTGACAGTGCAGCACTCCCTCAGTACTGACCCTCTGACAGTGCAGCACTCCCTCAGTACTGACCCTCTGACAGTGCAGCACTCCCTCAGTACTGACCCTCTGACAGTGCAGCACTCCCTCAGTACTGACCCTCTGACAGTGCAGCACTCCCTCAGTACTGACCCTCTGACAGTGCAGCACTCCCTCAGTACTGACCCTCTGACAGTGCAGCACTCCCTCAGTACTGACCCTCTGACAGTGCAGCACTCCCTCAGTACTGACCCTCTGACAGTGCAGCACTCCCTCAGTACTGACCCTCTGACAGTGCAGCACTCCCTCAGTACTGACCCTCTGACAGTGCAGCACTCCCTCAGTACTGACCCTCTGACAGTGCAGCACTCCCTCAGTACTGACCCTCTGACAGTGCAGCACTCCCTCAGTACTGACCCTCTGACAGTGCAGCACTCCCTCAGTACTGACCCTCTGACAGTGCAGCACTCCCTCAGTACTGACCCTCTGACAGTGCAGCACTCCCTCAGTACTGACCCTCTGACAGTGCAGCACTCCCTCAGTACTGACCCTCTGACAGTGCAGCACTCCCTCAGTACTGACCCTCTGACAGTGCAGCACTCCCTCAGTACTGACCCTCTGACAGTGCAGCACTCCCTCAGTACTGACCCTCTGACAGTGCAGCACTCCCTCAGTACTGACCCTCTGACAGTGCAGCACTCCCTCAGTACTGACCCTCTGACAGTGCAGCACTCCCTCAGTACTGACCCTCTGACAGTGCAGCACTCCCTCAGTACTGACCCTCTGACAGTGCAGCACTCCCTCAGTACTGACCCTCTGACAGTGCAGCACTCCCTCAGTACTGACCCTCTGACAGTGCAGCACTCCCTCAGTACTGACCCTCTGACAGTGCAGCACTCCCTCAGTACTGACCCTCTGACAGTGCAGCACTCCCTCAGTACTGACCCTCTGACAGTGCAGCACTCCCTCAGTACTGACCCTCTGACAGTGCAGCACTCCCTCAGTACTGACCCTCTGACAGTGCAGCACTCCCTCAGTACTGACCCTCTGACAGTGCAGCACTCCCTCAGTACTGACCCTCTGACAGTGCAGCACTCCCTCAGTACTGACCCTCTGACAGTGCAGCACTCCCTCAGTACTGACCCTCTGACAGTGCAGCACTCCCTCAGTACTGACCCTCTGACAGTGCAGCACTCCCTCAGTACTGACCCTCTGACAGTGCAGCACTCCCTCAGTACTGACCCTCTGACAGTGCAGCACTCCCTCAGTACTGACCCTCTGACAGTGCAGCACTCCCTCAGTACTGACCCTCTGACAGTGCAGCACTCCCTCAGTACTGACCCTCTGACAGTGCAGCACTCCCTCAGTACTGACCCTCTGACAGTGCAGCACTCCCTCAGTACTGACCCTCTGACAGTGCAGCACTCCCTCAGTACTGACCCTCTGACAGTGCAGCACTCCCTCAGTACTGACCCTCTGACAGTGCAGCACTCCCTCAGTACTGACCCTCTGACAGTGCAGCACTCCCTCAGTACTGACCCTCTGACAGTGCAGCACTCCCTCAGTACTGACCCTCTGACAGTGCAGCACTCCCTCAGTACTGACCCTCTGACAGTGCAGCACTCCCTCAGTACTGACCCTCTGACAGTGCAGCACTCCCTCAGTACTGACCCTCTGACAGTGCAGCACTCCCTCAGTACTGACCCTCTGACAGTGCAGCACTCCCTCAGTACTGACCCTCTGACAGTGCAGCACTCCCTCAGTACTGACCCTCTGACAGTGCAGCACTCCCTCAGTACTGACCCTCTGACAGTGCAGCACTCCCTCAGTACTGACCCTCTGACAGTGCAGCACTCCCTCAGTACTGACCCTCTGACAGTGCAGCACTCCCTCAGTACTGACCCTCTGACAGTGCAGCACTCCCTCAGTACTGACCCTCTGACAGTGCAGCACTCCCTCAGTACTGACCCTCTGACAGTGCAGCACTCCCTCAGTACTGACCCTCTGACAGTGCAGCACTCCCTCAGTACTGACCCTCTGACAGTGCAGCACTCCCTCAGTACTGACCCTCTGACAGTGCAGCACTCCCTCAGTACTGACCCTCTGACAGTGCAGCACTCCCTCAGTACTGACCCTCTGACAGTGCAGCACTCCCTCAGTACTGACCCTCTGACAGTGCAGCACTCCCTCAGTACTGACCCTCTGACAGTGCAGCACTCCCTCAGTACTGACCCTCTGACAGTGCAGCACTCCCTCAGTACTGACCCTCTGACAGTGCAGCACTCCCTCAGTACTGACCCTCTGACAGTGCAGCACTCCCTCAGTACTGACCCTCTGACAGTGCAGCACTCCCTCAGTACTGACCCTCTGACAGTGCAGCACTCCCTCAGTACTGACCCTCTGACAGTGCAGCACTCCCTCAGTACTGACCCTCTGACAGTGCAGCACTCCCTCAGTACTGACCCTCTGACAGTGCAGCACTCCCTCAGTACTGACCCTCTGACAGTGCAGCACTCCCTCAGTACTGACCCTCTGACAGTGCAGCACTCCCTCAGTACTGACCCTCTGACAGTGCAGCACTCCCTCAGTACTGACCCTCTGACAGTGCAGCACTCCCTCAGTACTGACCCTCTGACAGTGCAGCACTCCCTCAGTACTGACCCTCTGACAGTGCAGCACTCCCTCAGTACTGACCCTCTGACAGTGCAGCACTCCCTCAGTACTGACCCTCTGACAGTGCAGCACTCCCTCAGTACTGACCCTCTGACAGTGCAGCACTCCCTCAGTACTGACCCTCTGACAGTGCAGCACTCCCTCAGTACTGACCCTCTGACAGTGCAGCACTCCCTCAGTACTGACCCTCTGACAGTGCAGCACTCCCTCAGTACTGACCCTCTGACAGTGCAGCACTCCCTCAGTACTGACCCTCTGACAGTGCAGCACTCCCTCAGTACTGACCCTCTGACAGTGCAGCACTCCCTCAGTACTGACCCTCTGACAGTGCAGCACTCCCTCAGTACTGACCCTCTGACAGTGCAGCACTCCCTCAGTACTGACCCTCTGACAGTGCAGCACTCCCTCAGTACTGACCCTCTGACAGTGCAGCACTCCCTCAGTACTGACCCTCTGACAGTGCAGCACTCCCTCAGTACTGACCCTCTGACAGTGCAGCACTCCCTCAGTACTGACCCTCTGACAGTGCAGCACTCCCTCAGTACTGACCCTCTGACAGTGCAGCACTCCCTCAGTACTGACCCTCTGACAGTGCAGCACTCCCTCAGTACTGACCCTCTGACAGTGCAGCACTCCCTCAGTACTGACCCTCTGACAGTGCAGCACTCCCTCAGTACTGACCCTCTGACAGTGCAGCACTCCCTCAGTACTGACCCTCTGACAGTGCAGCACTCCCTCAGTACTGACCCTCTGACAGTGCAGCACTCCCTCAGTACTGACCCTCTGACAGTGCAGCACTCCCTCAGTACTGACCCTCTGACAGTGCAGCACTCCCTCAGTACTGACCCTCTGACAGTGCAGCACTCCCTCAGTACTGACCCTCTGACAGTGCAGCACTCCCTCAGTACTGACCCTCTGACAGTGCAGCACTCCCTCAGTACTGACCCTCTGACAGTGCAGCACTCCCTCAGTACTGACCCTCTGACAGTGCAGCACTCCCTCAGTACTGACCCTCTGACAGTGCAGCACTCCCTCAGTACTGACCCTCTGACAGTGCAGCACTCCCTCAGTACTGACCCTCTGACAGTGCAGCACTCCCTCAGTACTGACCCTCTGACAGTGCAGCACTCCCTCAGTACTGACCCTCTGACAGTGCAGCACTCCCTCAGTACTGACCCTCTGACAGTGCAGCACTCCCTCAGTACTGACCCTCTGACAGTGCAGCACTCCCTCAGTACTGACCCTCTGACAGTGCAGCACTCCCTCAGTACTGACCCTCTGACAGTGCAGCACTCCCTCAGTACTGACCCTCTGACAGTGCAGCACTCCCTCAGTACTGACCCTCTGACAGTGCAGCACTCCCTCAGTACTGACCCTCTGACAGTGCAGCACTCCCTCAGTACTGACCCTCTGACAGTGCAGCACTCCCTCAGTACTGACCCTCTGACAGTGCAGCACTCCCTCAGTACTGACCCTCTGACAGTGCAGCACTCCCTCAGTACTGACCCTCTGACAGTGCAGCACTCCCTCAGTACTGACCCTCTGACAGTGCAGCACTCCCTCAGTACTGACCCTCTGACAGTGCAGCACTCCCTCAGTACTGACCCTCTGACAGTGCAGCACTCCCTCAGTACTGACCCTCTGACAGTGCAGCACTCCCTCAGTACTGACCCTCTGACAGTGCAGCACTCCCTCAGTACTGACCCTCTGACAGTGCAGCACTCCCTCAGTACTGACCCTCTGACAGTGCAGCACTCCCTCAGTACTGACCCTCTGACAGTGCAGCACTCCCTCAGTACTGACCCTCTGACAGTGCAGCACTCCCTCAGTACTGACCCTCTGACAGTGCAGCACTCCCTCAGTACTGACCCTCTGACAGTGCAGCACTCCCTCAGTACTGACCCTCTGACAGTGCAGCACTCCCTCAGTACTGACCCTCTGACAGTGCAGCACTCCCTCAGTACTGACCCTCTGACAGTGCAGCACTCCCTCAGTACTGACCCTCTGACAGTGCAGCACTCCCTCAGTACTGACCCTCTGACAGTGCAGCACTCCCTCAGTACTGACCCTCTGACAGTGCAGCACTCCCTCAGTACTGACCCTCTGACAGTGCAGCACTCCCTCAGTACTGACCCTCTGACAGTGCAGCACTCCCTCAGTACTGACCCTCTGACAGTGCAGCACTCCCTCAGTACTGACCCTCTGACAGTGCAGCACTCCCTCAGTACTGACCCTCTGACAGTGCAGCACTCCCTCAGTACTGACCCTCTGACAGTGCAGCACTCCCTCAGTACTGACCCTCTGACAGTGCAGCACTCCCTCAGTACTGACCCTCTGACAGTGCAGCACTCCCTCAGTACTGACCCTCTGACAGTGCAGCACTCCCTCAGTACTGACCCTCTGACAGTGCAGCACTCCCTCAGTACTGACCCTCTGACAGTGCAGCACTCCCTCAGTACTGACCCTCTGACAGTGCAGCACTCCCTCAGTACTGACCCTCTGACAGTGCAGCACTCCCTCAGTACTGACCCTCTGACAGTGCAGCACTCCCTCAGTACTGACCCTCTGACAGTGCAGCACTCCCTCAGTACTGACCCTCTGACAGTGCAGCACTCCCTCAGTACTGACCCTCTGACAGTGCAGCACTCCCTCAGTACTGACCCTCTGACAGTGCAGCACTCCCTCAGTACTGACCCTCTGACAGTGCAGCACTCCCTCAGTACTGACCCTCTGACAGTGCAGCACTCCCTCAGTACTGACCCTCTGACAGTGCAGCACTCCCTCAGTACTGACCCTCTGACAGTGCAGCACTCCCTCAGTACTGACCCTCTGACAGTGCAGCACTCCCTCAGTACTGACCCTCTGACAGTGCAGCACTCCCTCAGTACTGACCCTCTGACAGTGCAGCACTCCCTCAGTACTGACCCTCTGACAGTGCAGCACTCCCTCAGTACTGACCCTCTGACAGTGCAGCACTCCCTCAGTACTGACCCTCTGACAGTGCAGCACTCCCTCAGTACTGACCCTCTGACAGTGCAGCACTCCCTCAGTACTGACCCTCTGACAGTGCAGCACTCCCTCAGTACTGACCCTCTGACAGTGCAGCACTCCCTCAGTACTGACCCTCTGACAGTGCAGCACTCCCTCAGTACTGACCCTCTGACAGTGCAGCACTCCCTCAGTACTGACCCTCTGACAGTGCAGCACTCCCTCAGTACTGACCCTCTGACAGTGCAGCACTCCCTCAGTACTGACCCTCTGACAGTGCAGCACTCCCTCAGTACTGACCCTCTGACAGTGCAGCACTCCCTCAGTACTGACCCTCTGACAGTGCAGCACTCCCTCAGTACTGACCCTCTGACAGTGCAGCACTCCCTCAGTACTGACCCTCTGACAGTGCAGCACTCCCTCAGTACTGACCCTCTGACAGTGCAGCACTCCCTCAGTACTGACCCTCTGACAGTGCAGCACTCCCTCAGTACTGACCCTCTGACAGTGCAGCACTCCCTCAGTACTGACCCTCTGACAGTGCAGCACTCCCTCAGTACTGACCCTCTGACAGTGCAGCACTCCCTCAGTACTGACCCTCTGACAGTGCAGCACTCCCTCAGTACTGACCCTCTGACAGTGCAGCACTCCCTCAGTACTGACCCTCTGACAGTGCAGCACTCCCTCAGTACTGACCCTCTGACAGTGCAGCACTCCCTCAGTACTGACCCTCTGACAGTGCAGCACTCCCTCAGTACTGACCCTCTGACAGTGCAGCACTCCCTCAGTACTGACCCTCTGACAGTGCAGCACTCCCTCAGTACTGACCCTCTGACAGTGCAGCACTCCCTCAGTACTGACCCTCTGACAGTGCAGCACTCCCTCAGTACTGACCCTCTGACAGTGCAGCACTCCCTCAGTACTGACCCTCTGACAGTGCAGCACTCCCTCAGTACTGACCCTCTGACAGTGCAGCACTCCCTCAGTACTGACCCTCTGACAGTGCAGCACTCCCTCAGTACTGACCCTCTGACAGTGCAGCACTCCCTCAGTACTGACCCTCTGACAGTGCAGCACTCCCTCAGTACTGACCCTCTGACAGTGCAGCACTCCCTCAGTACTGACCCTCTGACAGTGCAGCACTCCCTCAGTACTGACCCTCTGACAGTGCAGCACTCCCTCAGTACTGACCCTCTGACAGTGCAGCACTCCCTCAGTACTGACCCTCTGACAGTGCAGCACTCCCTCAGTACTGACCCTCTGACAGTGCAGCACTCCCTCAGTACTGACCCTCTGACAGTGCAGCACTCCCTCAGTACTGACCCTCTGACAGTGCAGCACTCCCTCAGTACTGACCCTCTGACAGTGCAGCACTCCCTCAGTACTGACCCTCTGACAGTGCAGCACTCCCTCAGTACTGACCCTCTGACAGTGCAGCACTCCCTCAGTACTGACCCTCTGACAGTGCAGCACTCCCTCAGTACTGACCCTCTGACAGTGCAGCACTCCCTCAGTACTGACCCTCTGACAGTGCAGCACTCCCTCAGTACTGACCCTCTGACAGTGCAGCACTCCCTCAGTACTGACCCTCTGACAGTGCAGCACTCCCTCAGTACTGACCCTCTGACAGTGCAGCACTCCCTCAGTACTGACCCTCTGACAGTGCAGCACTCCCTCAGTACTGACCCTCTGACAGTGCAGCACTCCCTCAGTACTGACCCTCTGACAGTGCAGCACTCCCTCAGTACTGACCCTCTGACAGTGCAGCACTCCCTCAGTACTGACCCTCTGACAGTGCAGCACTCCCTCAGTACTGACCCTCTGACAGTGCAGCACTCCCTCAGTACTGACCCTCTGACAGTGCAGCACTCCCTCAGTACTGACCCTCTGACAGTGCAGCACTCCCTCAGTACTGACCCTCTGACAGTGCAGCACTCCCTCAGTACTGACCCTCTGACAGTGCAGCACTCCCTCAGTACTGACCCTCTGACAGTGCAGCACTCCCTCAGTACTGACCCTCTGACAGTGCAGCACTCCCTCAGTACTGACCCTCTGACAGTGCAGCACTCCCTCAGTACTGACCCTCTGACAGTGCAGCACTCCCTCAGTACTGACCCTCTGACAGTGCAGCACTCCCTCAGTACTGACCCTCTGACAGTGCAGCACTCCCTCAGTACTGACCCTCTGACAGTGCAGCACTCCCTCAGTACTGACCCTCTGACAGTGCAGCACTCCCTCAGTACTGACCCTCTGACAGTGCAGCACTCCCTCAGTACTGACCCTCTGACAGTGCAGCACTCCCTCAGTACTGACCCTCTGACAGTGCAGCACTCCCTCAGTACTGACCCTCTGACAGTGCAGCACTCCCTCAGTACTGACCCTCTGACAGTGCAGCACTCCTCAGTACTGACCCTCTGACAGTGCAGCACTCCCTCAGTACTGACCCTCTGACAGTGCAGCACTCCCTCAGTACTGACCCTCTGACAGTGCAGCACTCCCTCAGTACTGACCCTCTGACAGTGCAGCACTCCCTCAGTACTGACCCTCTGACAGTGCAGCACTCCCTCAGTACTGACCCTCTGACAGTGCAGCACTCCCTCAGTACTGACCCTCTGACAGTGCAGCACTCCCTCAGTACTGACCCTCTGACAGTGCAGCACTCCCTCAGTACTGACCCTCTGACAGTGCAGCACTCCCTCAGTACTGACCCTCTGACAGTGCAGCACTCCCTCAGTACTGACCCTCTGACAGTGCAGCACTCCCTCAGTACTGACCCTCTGACAGTGCAGCACTCCCTCAGTACTGACCCTCTGACAGTGCAGCACTCCCTCAGTACTGACCCTCTGACAGTGCAGCACTCCCTCAGTACTGACCCTCTGACAGTGCAGCACTCCCTCAGTACTGACCCTCTGACAGTGCAGCACTCCCTCAGTACTGACCCTCTGACAGTGCAGCACTCCCTCAGTACTGACCCTCTGACAGTGCAGCACTCCCTCAGTACTGACCCTCTGACAGTGCAGCACTCCCTCAGTACTGACCCTCTGACAGTGCAGCACTCCCTCAGTACTGACCCTCTGACAGTGCAGCACTCCCTCAGTACTGACCCTCTGACAGTGCAGCACTCCCTCAGTACTGACCCTCTGACAGTGCAGCACTCCCTCAGTACTGACCCTCTGACAGTGCAGCACTCCCTCAGTACTGACCCTCTGACAGTGCAGCACTCCCTCAGTACTGACCCTCTGACAGTGCAGCACTCCCTCAGTACTGACCCTCTGACAGTGCAGCACTCCCTCAGTACTGACCCTCTGACAGTGCAGCACTCCCTCAGTACTGACCCTCTGACAGTGCAGCACTCCCTCAGTACTGACCCTCTGACAGTGCAGCACTCCCTCAGTACTGACCCTCTGACAGTGCAGCACTCCCTCAGTACTGACCCTCTGACAGTGCAGCACTCCCTCAGTACTGACCCTCTGACAGTGCAGCACTCCCTCAGTACTGACCCTCTGACAGTGCAGCACTCCCTCAGTACTGACCCTCTGACAGTGCAGCACTCCCTCAGTACTGACCCTCTGACAGTGCAGCACTCCCTCAGTACTGACCCTCTGACAGTGCAGCACTCCCTCAGTACTGACCCTCTGACAGTGCAGCACTCCCTCAGTACTGACCCTCTGACAGTGCAGCACTCCCTCAGTACTGACCCTCTGACAGTGCAGCACTCCCTCAGTACTGACCCTCTGACAGTGCAGCACTCCCTCAGTACTGACCCTCTGACAGTGCAGCACTCCCTCAGTACTGACCCTCTGACAGTGCAGCACTCCCTCAGTACTGACCCTCTGACAGTGCAGCACTCCCTCAGTACTGACCCTCTGACAGTGCAGCACTCCCTCAGTACTGACCCTCTGACAGTGCAGCACTCCCTCAGTACTGACCCTCTGACAGTGCAGCACTCCCTCAGTACTGACCCTCTGACAGTGCAGCACTCCCTCAGTACTGACCCTCTGACAGTGCAGCACTCCCTCAGTACTGACCCTCTGACAGTGCAGCACTCCCTCAGTACTGACCCTCTGACAGTGCAGCACTCCCTCAGTACTGACCCTCTGACAGTGCAGCACTCCCTCAGTACTGACCCTCTGACAGTGCAGCACTCCCTCAGTACTGACCCTCTGACAGTGCAGCACTCCCTCAGTACTGACCCTCTGACAGTGCAGCACTCCCTCAGTACTGACCCTCTGACAGTGCAGCACTCCCTCAGTACTGACCCTCTGACAGTGCAGCACTCCCTCAGTACTGACCCTCTGACAGTGCAGCACTCCCTCAGTACTGACCCTCTGACAGTGCAGCACTCCCTCAGTACTGACCCTCTGACAGTGCAGCACTCCCTCAGTACTGACCCTCTGACAGTGCAGCACTCCCTCAGTACTGACCCTCTGACAGTGCAGCACTCCCTCAGTACTGACCCTCTGACAGTGCAGCACTCCCTCAGTACTGACCCTCTGACAGTGCAGCACTCCCTCAGTACTGACCCTCTGACAGTGCAGCACTCCCTCAGTACTGACCCTCTGACAGTGCAGCACTCCCTCAGTACTGACCCTCTGACAGTGCAGCACTCCCTCAGTACTGACCCTCTGACAGTGCAGCACTCCCTCAGTACTGACCCTCTGACAGTGCAGCACTCCCTCAGTACTGACCCTCTGACAGTGCAGCACTCCCTCAGTACTGACCCTCTGACAGTGCAGCACTCCCTCAGTACTGACCCTCTGACAGTGCAGCACTCCCTCAGTACTGACCCTCTGACAGTGCAGCACTCCCTCAGTACTGACCCTCTGACAGTGCAGCACTCCCTCAGTACTGACCCTCTGACAGTGCAGCACTCCCTCAGTACTGACCCTCTGACAGTGCAGCACTCCCTCAGTACTGACCCTCTGACAGTGCAGCACTCCCTCAGTACTGACCCTCTGACAGTGCAGCACTCCCTCAGTACTGACCCTCTGACAGTGCAGCACTCCCTCAGTACTGACCCTCTGACAGTGCAGCACTCCCTCAGTACTGACCCTCTGACAGTGCAGCACTCCCTCAGTACTGACCCTCTGACAGTGCAGCACTCCTCAGTACTGACCCTCTGACAGTGCAGCACTCCCTCAGTACTGACCCTCTGACAGTGCAGCACTCCCTCAGTACTGACCCTCTGACAGTGCAGCACTCCCTCAGTACTGACCCTCTGACAGTGCAGCACTCCCTCAGTACTGACCCTCTGACAGTGCAGCACTCCCTCAGTACTGACCCTCTGACAGTGCAGCACTCCCTCAGTACTGACCCTCTGACAGTGCAGCACTCCCTCAGTACTGACCCTCTGACAGTGCAGCACTCCCTCAGTACTGACCCTCTGACAGTGCAGCACTCCCTCAGTACTGACCCTCTGACAGTGCAGCACTCCCTCAGTACTGACCCTCTGACAGTGCAGCACTCCCTCAGTACTGACCCTCTGACAGTGCAGCACTCCCTCAGTACTGACCCTCTGACAGTGCAGCACTCCCTCAGTACTGACCCTCTGACAGTGCAGCACTCCCTCAGTACTGACCCTCTGACAGTGCAGCACTCCCTCAGTACTGACCCTCTGACAGTGCAGCACTCCCTCAGTACTGACCCTCTGACAGTGCAGCACTCCCTCAGTACTGACCCTCTGACAGTGCAGCACTCCCTCAGTACTGACCCTCTGACAGTGCAGCACTCCCTCAGTACTGACCCTCTGACAGTGCAGCACTCCCTCAGTACTGACCCTCTGACAGTGCAGCACTCCCTCAGTACTGACCCTCTGACAGTGCAGCACTCCCTCAGTACTGACCCTCTGACAGTGCAGCACTCCCTCAGTACTGACCCTCTGACAGTGCAGCACTCCCTCAGTACTGACCCTCTGACAGTGCAGCACTCCCTCAGTACTGACCCTCTGACAGTGCAGCACTCCCTCAGTACTGACCTCTGACAGTGCAGCACTCCCTCAGTACTGACCCTCTGACAGTGCAGCACTCCCTCAGTACTGACCCTCTGACAGTGCAGCACTCCCTCAGTACTGACCCTCTGACAGTGCAGCACTCCCTCAGTACTGACCCTCTGACAGTGCAGCACTCCCTCAGTACTGACCCTCTGACAGTGCAGCACTCCCTCAGTACTGACCCTCTGACAGTGCAGCACTCCCTCAGTACTGACCCTCTGACAGTGCAGCACTCCCTCAGTACTGACCCTCTGACAGTGCAGCACTCCCTCAGTACTGACCCTCTGACAGTGCAGCACTCCCTCAGTACTGACCCTCTGACAGTGCAGCACTCCCTCAGTACTGACCCTCTGACAGTGCAGCACTCCCTCAGTACTGACCCTCTGACAGTGCAGCACTCCCTCAGTACTGACCCTCTGACAGTGCAGCACTCCCTCAGTACTGACCCTCTGACAGTGCAGCACTCCCTCAGTACTGACCCTCTGACAGTGCAGCACTCCCTCAGTACTGACCCTCTGACAGTGCAGCACTCCCTCAGTACTGACCCTCTGACAGTGCAGCACTCCCTCAGTACTGACCCTCTGACAGTGCTGCACTCCCTCAGTACTGACCCTCTGACAGTGCAGCACTCCCTCAGTACTGACCCTCTGACAGTGCAGCACTCCCTCAGTACTGACCCTCTGACAGTGCAGCACTCCCTCAGTACTGACCCTCTGACAGTGCAGCACTCCCTCAGTACTGACCCTCTGACAGTGCAGCACTCCCTCAGTACTGACCCTCTGACAGTGCAGCACTCCCTCAGTACTGACCCTCTGACAGTGCTGCACTCCCTCAGTACTGACCCTCTGACAGTGCTGCACTCCCTCAGTACTGACCCTCTGACAGTGCAGCACTCCCTCAGTACTGACCCTCTGACAGTGCAGCACTCCCTCAGTACTGACCCTCTGACAGTGCAGCACTCCCTCAGTACTGACCCTCTGACAGTGCAGCACTCCCTCAGTACTGACCCTCTGACAGTGCAGCACTCCCTCAGTACTGACCCTCTGACAGTGCAGCACTCCCTCAGTACTGATCCTCCGACAGTGCAGCACTACCTCAGTACTGACCCTCTGACAGTGCAGCACTCCCTCTGTACTGACCATCTGACTGTGCAGCACTCCCTCAGTACTGCCCTCTGACAGTGCAGCACTCCCTTAGTGCTGACCCTCTGAATTTGCAGCACTCCTCAGTACTGACCCTCTGACAGTGCAGCACTCCTCAGTACTGCCCCTCCTGCAGTGCAGCAATCCCTCAGTACTGACCGTCTGACAGTTTTGCACTCCCTCAGTATTGACCATCAGACAGTGCAGCACTCCCTCAGTACTGACCCTCTGACAGAGCAGCACTCCCTCAGTACTGACCCTCTGACAGTGCAGCACTCCCTCAGTACTGACCCTCTGACAGTGCAGCACTCCCTCAGTACTGACCCTCTGACAGTGCAGCACTCCCTCAGTACTGACCCTCTGACAGTGCAGCACTCCCTCAGTACTGACCCTCAGACAGTGCAGCACTCCCTCAGTACTGACCCTCTGACAGTGCAGCACTCCCTCAGTTCTGACCCTCTGACTGTGCAGCACTCCCTCAGTTCTGACCCCTGACAGTGCTGCACTCCCTCAGTACTGCCCCTCTGACAGTGCAGGCTCTCCCTCAGTACTGACCCTCTGACAGTTCTGCACTCCCTCAGTACTGACCCTCTGACAGTGCAGCACTCCCTGTATACTGACCCTCTGACATCGCAGGCACTCCCTCAGACTGACCCTCTGACAGGTGCCAGCACTCCCTCAGTACTGCCCCTCTGACAGTGCAGCACTCCCTCAGTACTGACCCTCTGACAGTTGCAGCACTCCTCAGTACTGACCCTCAGGACAGTGCAGCACTCCCTCAGTACTGACCCTCTGACAGTGCAGCACTCCCTCAGTACTGACCCTCTGACAGTGCAGCACTCCCTCAGTACTGACCCTCTGACAGTGCAGCACTCCCTCAGTACTGACCCTCTGACAGTGCAGCACTCCCTCAGTACTGACCCTCTGACAGTGCAGCACTCCCTCAGTACTGACCCTCTGACAGTGCAGCACTCCCTCAGTACTGACCCTCTGACAGTGCAGCTCACCCTCAGTACTGACCCTCCAACTGTGCAGCACTCCCTCAGTACTGACCCTCTGACAGTGCAGCACTCCCTCAATACCGACATTCCGACAGTGCTGCGCTCCCTCAATACTAGCCCCCTGACAGTGCTGCACTCCCTCAGTACTGACAACTGACAGAGCAGCAATCCCTCAGTACTGATCCTCCGACAGTGCTGCAATCCCTCAGTACTGACCCTCTGACAGTGCAGCACTCCCTCAGTACTGACCCACTGAACAGTTGCAGCACTCCTCAGTACGGACCCTCTGACAGTGCTGCACTCCCTCAGTCCTGACCCTCTGACCTTCAGCAGTCCCTCAGGTACTGACCCTCTGACAGTAGCTGCACTCCCTCAGTACTGACCCTCTGACAGTGCAGCACTCCCTCAGTACTGACCCCGCTGACAGCTGCAGCACTCCCTCAGTACCTGACCCTCTGACAGCTGCAGCACTCCCTCAGTACTGACCCTCTGACAGTGCAGCACTCCTCAGTACTGACCCTCTGACAGTGCAGCACTCCCTCAGTACTGAACCTCTGACAGTGCTGCAAGCCCTCAGTACTGACCCTGACAGTGCAGCACTCCCTCAGTACTGACCCTCAGACAGTGCAGCACTCCCTCAGTACTGACCCTCTGACAGTGCAGCACTCCCTCAGTACTGACCCTCTGACAGTGCAGCACTCCCTCAGCACTGAACCTCTGACAGTGCAGCTCTCCCTCAGCACTGACCCTCTGACAGTGCAGCACTCCCTCAGTACTGACCCTCTGACAGTGCAGCACTCCCTCAGTACTGACCCTCTGACAGTTTTGCACTCCCTCAGTACTGACCTCTGACAGTGCAGCAGTCCCTCAGTACTGACCCTCTGACAGTGGTGCACTTCCTCAGTACTGACCCTCTGACAGTGCAGCACTCCCTCAGTACTGACCCTCTGACAGTGCAGCACTCCCTCAGTACTGACCCTCTGACAGTGCAGCACTCCCTCAGTACTGACCCTCTGACAGTGCAGCACTCCCTCAGTACTACCCTCTGACAGTGCAGCACTCCCTCAGTACTGACCCTCTGACAGTGCAGCACTCCCTCAGTACTGACCCTCTGACAGTGCAGCACTCCTCAGTACTGACCTCTGACAGTGCAGCACTCCCTCAGTACTGACCCGCTGACAGTGCAGCCACTCCCTCAGTACTGACCTCTGACAGTGCAGCACTCCCTCAGTACTGACCCTCTGACCGTGCAGCACTCCCTCAGTACTGACCCCTGACAGTGCAGCACTCCCTCAGTCCTGACCCTCTGAAAATGCAGCGCCCCCTCTCTACTGACCCTCTGACAGTGCAGCACTCCTCCAGTACTGACCCTCTGACAGTGCAGCACTCCCTCAGTACTGACCCTCTGACAGTGCAGCACTCCCTCAGTACTGACCCTCTGACAGTGCAGCACTCCCTCAGTACTGACCCTCTGACAGTGCAGCACTCCCTCAGAACTGACCCTCTGACAGTGCTGCACTCCCTCAGTACTGACCCTCTGACACTGTAGCAGCACTCCCTCAGTACTGGCCTCTGACAGCGTCTTACTCCATCAGTACTGACCCTGACAGTGCAGCACTGCCTCAGCACTGACCCTCTGACAGCGCAGCACTCCTCCCTCAGTACTGACCCTCTGACAGTGCAGCACTCCCTCGTTCTGACCGTCTGACAGAGCACCCTCCCTCAGTACTGACCCTCAACGGTGCAGCACTGCCTCAGTACTGACTCTCTGACAGTGCTGCACTCCCACAGTAATGACCCTCCGACAGTGCAGCACTCCCTCAGTACTGACCCTCTGACACTACAGCACTCCCTCAGTACTACCCTCTGACAGTGCTGCACTCCCTCAGTACTGACCCTCTGAGAGTTCGCACTCCCTCAGTACTACACTCTGACAGTGCGGCACTCCCTCAGTACTGACCCTCTGACAATGCAGCACTCCCTCAGTACTGACCCTCTGACAGTGCAGCACTCCCTCAGTACTGACCCTCTGACAATGCAGCACACCCTCACTACTGACCCTCTGACAATGCAGATCTCCCTCAGTTCTGACACTCTGACAGTGCAGCACTCCCTCAGTACTGATCCTCTGACAGTGCAGCACTCCCTCAGTACTGACCCTCTGACAGTGCAGCACTACCTCAGTTCTGACCCTCTGACAGTGCTGCACTCCCTCAGTACTGACCCACTGACAGTGCAGCAGTCCCTCAGTACTGACCCTCTGACAGTGCAGCACTGCCTCAGTACTGACCCTCTGACAGCGCAGCACTGCCTCAGTACTGACACTCTGACACTGCTGCACTCCCTCAGTACTGACTCTCTGACCCTGCTGCACTCCCTCATTACTGACCCTGTGACAGTTCTGCTCTCCCTCAGTACTGACTCACTGACACTGCTGCACTCCCTCAGTACTGACCCTCTGACACTGCAGGCACTCCCTCAGTCACTGACCCTCATGACATGTGCAGCACTCCCTCAGTACTGACCCTCTGACAGTGCAGCACTCCCTCAGTACTGACCCTCTGATCAGTGCAGCACTCCCTCAGTACTGACCTCAGACAGTGCAGCACTCCCTCAGTACTGACCCTCTGACAGTTGCAGCACTCCCCTCAGTACTGACCCTCTGACAGTGCAGCACTCCCTCAGTACTGACCCTCTGACAGTGCAGCACTCCCTCAGTACTGACCCTCAGACAGTGCAGCACTCCCTCAGTACTGACCTCTGACAGTGCAGCACTCCCTCAGTACTGATCCCTCTGACAGTGCAGCACTCCCTCAGTACTGACCCTCTGACAGTGCAGCACTCCCTCAGTACTGACCCTCTGACAGTGCAGCACTCCCTCAGTACTGACCCTCTGACAGTGCAGCACTCCCTCAGTACTGACCCTCTGACAGTGCAGCAACTCCCTCAGTACTGACCCTCTGACAGTGCAGCCTCCCTTAGTACTGACCCTCTGACAGTGCAGCACTGCCTCAGTACTGACCCTCTGACAGTGCTGCACTCCCTCAGTACTGATCCTCTGACAGTGCTGCACTCCCTCATTACTGACCCTCTGACACTGCTGCACTCCCTCAGTACTGACTCTCTGACCCTGCTGCACTCCCTCAGTACTGACCCTCTGACAGTGCAGCACTCCCTCAGTACTGACCCTCTGACAGTGCTGCACTCCCTCAGTACTGACCCTCTGACAGTGCTGAACTCCCTCAGTACTGACCCTCTGACCGTGCAGCACTCCCTCAGTACTCCCCTCTGACAGTGCAGCACTCCTCAGTACTGACCCTCTGACAATGCAGCACTCCTCTCAGTACTGACCTTTTGACAGTGCTGCACTCCCTCAGTACTGACCCTCTAACAATGCATGCCCCTCAGTACTGACCCTCTGACAATGCAGCACTTCCTCAGTCGTGACCCTCTGACAGTGCTGCACACCCCTCAGTACTGACCCCTCTGACAGCTGCAGGCACTCCCCTCATGTACCTAACCCATCTGGACAGTGCAGCACTCCTTCACTACTGACCCTTTGACAGTGCTGCACTCCCTCATTACTGACACTCTGGCAGTGCAGCACTCCCTCAGTACTGACCCTCTGACACTGCAGCACTCCCTCAGTACTGCCCCTCTGACAGTGCAGCACTCCCTCAGTACTGACCCTCTGACAGTGCAGCACTCCCTCAGTACTGACCCTCTGACAGTGCAGCACTCCCTCTGTAATGACATCTGACAGTGCTGCACTCCCTCAGTAATGACCCTCTGACAGTGCAGCACTCCCTCAGTACTGAAACTCCAACACTGCAGCACTCCCTCAGTAGTGACTCTCTGAGAGTGCAGCACTCCCTCAGTACTGACCCTTGACAGTGCTGTAGTGCCTCAGTACTGACCCTCCGACAGTGCAGCACTCTCTCAGTACTGACCCTCTGACAGTGCAGCACTCCCTCAGTACTGACCCACTGACAGTGCAGCACTCCCTCAGTACTAACCCCCCGCAGTGCAGCACTCCCTCAGTACTGACCCTCTGACAGTGCAGCACTCCCTCAGTACTGACCCTCTGACAGTGCAGCGCTCCCTCAATACTGCCCCTCTGACAGTGCTGCACTCCCTCAGTACTGACCCTCTGACAGTGCAGCACTCCCTCAGTACTGACCCTCTGACAGTGCAGCACTCCCTCAGTACTGACCCTCTGACAGTGCAGCACTCCCTCAGTACTGACCCTCTGACAGTGCAGCACTCCCTCAGTACTGACCCTCTGACAGTGCAGCACTTCCCTCAGTACTGACCCTCTGACAGTGCAGCACTCCCTCAGTACTGACCCTCTGACAGTGCAGCACTACCCTCAGTACTGACCCTCTGACAGTGCTGCAACTCCCTCAGTACTGACCCTCTGACAGTGCAGCACTCCCTCAGTACTGACCCTCTGACAGTGCAGCACTCCCTCAGTACTGACCCTCTGACAGTGCAGCACTCCCTCAGTACTGAACCTCTGACAGTGCAGCACTCCCTCAGTACTGACCCTCTGACAGTGCAGCACTCCCCTCAGTACTGACCCTCTGACAGTGCAGCACTCCCTCAAGTACTGACCTCTGACAGTGCAGCACTCCCTCAGTACTGACCCTCTGACAGTGCAGCACTCCCTCAGTACTGACCCTCTGACAGAGCAGCACTCCCTCAGTACTGACCCTCTGACAGTGCAGCACTCCCTCAGTACTGACCCTCTGACAGTGCAGCACTCCCTCAGTACTGACCCTCTGACAGTGCAGCACTCCCTCAGTACTGACCCTCTGACAGTGCAGCACTCCCTCAGTACTGACCCTCTGACAGTGCAGGCACTCCCTCAGTACTGACCTCTGACAGTGCTGCACTCCCTCAGTACCTACACTCTGACAGTGCAGCACTCCCTCAGTACTGACCCTCTGACACTGCAGCACTCCCTCAGTACTGACCGTCTGACACTGCAGCACTCCCTCAGTACCTGCCCTCTGACAGTGCTGCACTCCCTCAGTACTGACCCTCTGACAGTGCAGCACTCCCTCAGTACTGACCCTCTGACAGTGCTGCACTCCCTCAGTACTGACCCTCTGACATTGCAGCACTCCCTCAGTACTGACCCTCTGACAGTGCAGCACTCCCTCAGTACTGACCCTCTGACAATGCAGCACTCCCTCAGTACTGACCCTCTGACAGTGCAGCACTCCCTCAGTACTGACCCTCTGACAGTGCTGCTCTCCCTCAGTACTGACCCTCTGACAGTGCGCACCCTCAGTACTGACCCTCTGACACGTGCAGCACTCCCTCAGTACCTGACCTTCTGACAGTGCAGCACTCCCTCAGTACTGACCCTCTGACAGTGCAGCACTCCCTCAGTACTGACCCTCTGACAGTGCTGCACTCCCTCAGTACTGACCCTCTGACAGTGCTGCACTCCCTCAGTACTGACCCTCTGACAGTGCAGCACTCCCTCAGTACTGACCCTCTGACAGTGCAGCACTCCCTCAGTACTGACCCTCTGACAGTGCTGCACTCCCTCAGTACTGACCCTCTGACAGTGCTGCTCTCCCTCAGTACTGACCCTCTGACAGTGCAGCACTCCCTCAGTACTGACCCTCTGACAGTGCAGCACTCCATCAGTACTGACCCTCTGACAGGCTGCACTCCTCAGTACTGACCCTCTGACAGCTGCAGCACTCCCTCAGTACTGCCCCTCTGACAGTGCCGCACCTCCCTCAGTACTGACCCCCTTGACAGGGGCAGCACTCCCTCAGTACATAACCCTCTGACAGTCGCAGCACTCCCTCAGTACTGACCCTCTGACAGTGCAGCAGTCCTCTCAGATCTGACCCTCTGACAGTGCAGCCCTCCCTCAGTACTGACCCCTCAGACAGTGCAGCACTCCCTCAGTACTGGACCATCTGACAGTGCAGCACCTCCTCTAAGTAGTGACCCTCTGACAGTGCAGCACGCCCTCAGTAGCTGACCTCTGACAGTGCAGCACTCCCTCAGTACTGACCCTCTGACAGCTGCAAGCACTCCCTCAGTACTGACATCTGACTAGCTGCAGGCAACCCCTCAGTACCCTGACCCCCTCTGGAGCAGTGCAGCACTTCCTCAGTACTGACCCTCTGACAGTGCAGCCTCCCTGAGTACCTGACACTCTGACAGGCAGCAACATCCCTCAGTACTGACCTCAGACAATGGCACACTCCCTCCAGTACTGACCCTCTGACAGTTCAGCACTCCCTCAGCTACTGACCCTCTGACAATGCAGACTCCCTCAGTTCTGACCTCAGACATTGCCTGGACTCCCCTCAGTACTGACCCTCTGACAGTGCCTGCACATCCCTCAGTACTGACCCTCTGACAGCTGCTGCACTCCTCTGTACCTAGCCTCCCTCTGACAGTGCAGGAATCCCTCAGTACTGACGCTCTGACAGTGCATCACTCCCTCAGTAGTGAATCTCTGACAGTGCAGCTCTCCTCAGTACTGACCCTCTGACAGTGCTGCACTCCCTCAGTACGGACCCTCTGACAGTGCAGCACTCCCTCAGTACTGACCCTCTGACAGTGCAGCACTCCCTCAGTACTGACCCTCTGACAGTTGCGCACTCCCTCAGTACTGACCCTCTGACAGAGCTGCACTCCCTCAGTAATGACCCTCTGACATGGCAGCACTCCCTCAGTACTGACCCCTCTGACAGTGGAGCGCTCCCTCAGTACTGACCCTCTGACAGTGCAGCTCTCCCTCAGTACTGACCCTCTGACAGTGCAGCACTCCCTCAGTACTGACCCCTGACAGTGCAGCACTCCCTTAGTACGGACCCACTGACAGTGCTGCACTCCCTCAGTACTGACACTCTGACAGTGCAGCACTCCCTCAGTACCTGACCCTCTGACAGTGCTGCACTCCCTCAGTACTGACCCTCTGACAGGTGCAGCACTCCCTCAGTACTGACCCTCTGACAGTGCAGCACTCCTCAGTACTGACCCTCTGACAGCTGCTGCACTCCCTCAGTACTGACCCTCTGACAGTGCAGCACTCCCTCAGTACTGGACTCTCGAACAGTGCAGCACTCCCTCAGCATGACCCTCTGACATTGCAGCACTCCCTCAGTACTGACCCTCTGACAGTACTGCACTCCCTCAGTACTGACCCTCTGACTGTGCAGCACTCCCTCAGTACTGACCGTTTGACAGTGCAGCACTCCCTCAGTACTGACCCGCTGACAGTGCAGCACTCCCTCAGTACTGGCCCTCTGACTGTGCAGCACTCCCTCAGTACTGACCCTCTGACAGTGCAGCACTCCCTCAGTACTGACCCTCTGACAGTGCTGCACTCCCTCAGTACTGACCCCTCTGACAGTGCAGCACTCCCTCAGTACTGCACCCTCTGACAGTGCAGCACATCCCTCAGTACTCGACCCTCTGGACAGTGCAGCACTCCCTCAGTACTGACCCTCGGACAGTGCAGCACTCCCTCAGTACTGACCCTCTGACAGTGCAGCACTCCCTCAACTGACCCTTTGACAGTGCTGACTCCCTCAGTACTGACCCTCTGACATGCATTGCTCCTCCAGTACTGACCCTCTGACAGTGCAGCACTCCCTCAGTCTGACCCTCTGACAGTGCTGCACCCACTCACTACTGACCACTGACAGTGCAGCACTGCTCAGTACTGACGATCTGACAGTGCTGCACTCCTCATCACTGACCCTCTTACAGTGCTGCACTCCCTCATTACTGACCCTCTGACAGTGCAGCACTCCCTCAGTACTCACCCCCTGACACTGGCACACTTCCTCAGTACTGACTCTCTGACAGTGCTGCACTCCCTCAGTACTGACCCTCTGACACTGCAGCACGCCCTCTGTACTGCCCCTCTGACAGCGCCGCACTCCATCAGTACTGACCTCTGACAGCGCAGCACTCCCTCAGTACTGGCCCTCTGACACTGCAGCCCTCTCTCATACTACTGACCCTCTGACATGCTGCACTCCCTCAGTACTGACCCTCTGACAGGTGCAGCACTCCCTCAGTACTGACCCTCTGACAGTTGCTGCACTCCCTCAGTACTGACCCTCTGACAGTGCAGCACTCCCTCAGTACTGACCTCTGACAGTGCAGCACTCCCTCAGTACTGACCCTCTGACAGTGCAGCACTCCCTCAGTACTGATCCTCTGAGCAGTGCAGCACTCCCTCAGTACTGACCCTCTGACAGTGCTGCACTCCCTCAGTACTGACCTCTGACAGTGGCAGCTCTCCCTCATTACTGACCCTCTGAGCGTGCAGCACTCCCTCAGTACTGAGACCTCTGACAGTGCAGCACTCCTCAGTTACGACCCTCTGACAGTGCAGCACTCCCTCAGTACTGACCCTCTGACAGTGCAGCAATCCCTCAGTACTGACCCTCTGACAGTGCAGCACTCCCTCAGTACTGACCCTCTGACAGTGCAGCACTCCCTCAGTACTGACCCTCTGACAGTGCTGCACACCTCACTACTGACCCTCTGACAGTGCAGCGCTCCCTCAGTACTGACCCTCTGACAATGCAGCTGTCCCTCAGTACTGACCTCCTGACAGTGCAGCACTCCCCTCTATTCTGACCCTCTGACAGTGCAGCCTCCCTCAGAACTGCACCCTCTTACACTGCAGCCGTCCCTCAGTACTGACCCTCTGACGTGCTGCACTCCCTCAGTACCTACCCACTGACCGAGTGCAGCACTCCCTGAGTACTTCACCTCTGACAGTGCAATGCACTCCCTCAGTACTGACCCTCTGACCAATTGCAGCACTCCCTAGTACTGACCCTCTGACAATGCAGCACTCCCTCAGTACTAACCCTCTGATGTGCAGCACCTCCCTCTGTTCTGACCCATCGGACAGTGCAGCACTCCCTCTGTTTTCTGACCCTGACAGTGCTGCATCTCCCTCAGTACTGCCCCTCTTGACCGTGCCAGCACTCCCTCAGTACTGCCCCTCTGGACAGTGCAGCACTCCTCAGTACTGACCCTCTGACAGTGCTGCACTCCCTCAGTACTGACCGTCTGACAGTGCAGCACTCCCTCAGTACCTGACCCTCTGACAGTTGCTGCACTCCCTCATTATTGACCCTCTGACTGTGCTGCACTCCCTCAGTACGGACCTTCGACAGTGCAGCACTCCCTCATACCTTCCCTCTGACAGTGCAGCACTCCCTCAGTACTGACCCTCTGACAGTTCTGCACTCCCTCAGTACACCCTCTGACAGTGCTGCACTCCCTCATACTGACCTCTGACAGTGCAGCACTCCCTCATTACTGACCTTCTGACAGTGCAGCACTCCCTCAGTACTGACCCTCTGACAGTGTATCACTCCCTCGGTACTGACCCTCGACGAGTGCTGCACTCCTCAGTACTGACCCTCTGACAGCGCAGCACTGCCTCAGTACTGACCCTCTGACAGTGCAGCACTCCCTCCCTCAGTACTGACCCTCTGACAGTGCAGCACTCCCTCAGTACTGACCCTTCTGACAGTGCAGCACTCCCTCATACTTCCCTCTGAGAGTGCAGCACTCCCTCTGTACTGACCCTCTGACAGTGCTGCAATTCCCTCAGTACTGACCCTCTGACAGAGCAGCACTCCCTCAGTACTGACCCTCTGACAGTGCAGCACTCCCTCAGTACTGACCCTCTGACAGTGCAGCACTCCCTCAGTACTGACACCTCTGACAGAGCAGCACTACCTCAGTACTGACCCTCTGACAGTGCAGCACTCCCTCAGTACTGACCCTCTGACAGTGCAGCACTCCCTCAGTACTGACCCTCTGACAGTGCAGCACTCCCTCATTACTGACCCTCTGACAGTGCAGCACTCCCTCATTACTGACCCTCTGACATTGCAGCACTCCCTCAGTACTTGACCCTTGACAGTGCTGCACTCCCTCAGCACTGCCCCTCTGACAGTGCTGCCCTCCCTCAGCACTGACCCTCTGACAGTGCAGCACTCCCTCAGTACTGCGCCTCTGACTGTGCAGCACTCCCTCAGTGCCGCATGAGAACAATAGATTTTATTGGCGTATTTCGGTAAATTTCTGACCCAGAGTGAGAGTGCGCTCATTGTTCTGTGCTGACAGTGTGTATATACATATAGGACCACTCGCTCTAAGCAGCCTCCATGCCTGCACTCATAATGAGAGTTGCGTGTGCAGTGCACATTCTCCCGGCAGTGTACTGGGGCCTTGACGGAGCTTCCACTATCTTATCTTGGCTTGTACAAGGATAGGAATTATTATCCGACTTGCATGAACGACAGTCCTCAGAAAGTTAATTCCAGTGTAGAGGTCGAGACTGCGCCTACAGGGTGACACTGAGCTCAGCTCCACCGAAAATAAAATGAGTAAGCCGTCACCCGGCGTAACCTTTCATCTTTCTCCTTCTGCAGACAGTCGTCCGACAGGTCCCGCGTTTGCCTACACTGTCGGAAGCCGTGCAGGCTTTGTGGCAGCATTGACCTGATCGACGTGGGGCATCCCCAGTCTATCTAAACTCTGAGATTCACCAACGCTGGGCTGGATCGTCAAGGACAACCCAATCATCATCAACCAAAAGGTCAGCAAAGAAGATGCCAAACAAACCCATTGACTTTCAGGCTCAGCGTTGGGATCCCCGAAAGAGACAGCCACACCCCTTAGATACTGACCACTGCCAAAACTGCACCCCCCCCACACAACTGACCCACAACAAAAACTGAACCCACCCTAAACAGACCCTCACAAAGCACCGTCCCTCCCCATGGACCTGAGCCCCCTAAAGTTGACCCCCTTCCTCCAAAACTGACCCGGAGCCAAAGCAGCCCACCAAAACTGACCACACCCAAAAGTGCACCCAAAACTAACCTTCCGCCAAAACAGACAACCCTAAAAATGAACCATTAATCCGAACCCACAAAACCTGAACCCCCAAAAACTGATCCATCCCTCAACCTGACCCTTGATGACTAATGCCTCAAAAACACCCTCCCAAAATGTCCCCCCCAAAACTGACCTCTCAAACCTGACCACCCCCACAAAGCCAACCCCTTCCAAAACTGAACCCTCTGACAGTGCAGCACTCCCTCAGTACTGACCCTCCGACAGTGCAGCACTCCCACACTATTGACCCTCCAACATGCAAGCAATCCTCCAGTACTGACCCTCTGACAGTTCAGCACTCCCTCAGTACTGACCCTCCGACAGTGCAGCACGCCCTCAGTACTGACCCTCTGACAGTGCAGCACTCCCTCAGTACTGACCCTAAGACAGTGCAGCAATCCCACACTATTGAGCGTCTAACAGTGCAGCACTTCCTCAGTACTCACCCCGTGACACTGCAGCACTCCCTCAGTACTGACCCACTGACAGTGTTGTGCTCCTCAGTACTGACCCACTGACAGTGCAGCACTCCCTCATACTGACCCTCTGACAGTGCTGCACCCCTCAGTACTGACCCTCTGACAGTGCAGCACTCCCTCAGTACTGACCCTCTGACAGTGCAGCACTCCCTCAGTACTGACCCTCTGACAGTGCAGCACTCCCTCATTACTGACCCTCTGACAGTGCAGCACTCCCTCAGTACTGACCCCCTGACAGTGCACCACTCCCTCAGTACTGACCCCCTGACGGTGCAGCACTCCCTCAGTAGTGACCTCTGGAGTTACTCTTTGAATGCAGAAAGGTGAAAGTGCTCCCATGAAACCCACAGGTAAACCCAGGCCTCAGCCTTACCTTCCCCATGATGTCCACTATTTGGTTGCACACGCCTCTCACTCCTCTTCAGTCCTGATGTCTTGCCCTGTCCTCCTACAGCTAGCAGCACCGCTCCATGAGTTGGTGAAGGGGCCCCTGTGCCGGGTAAGAGACACTACCTGCAAAGAGCGATCGAGGTGCTACGTCCATGAGGTTCACACCATGCCGATGGTCGGCCCTGCCAGAACAATGGAGAGGCTGTCGTGGTGGATCGGTTGCCAGTGATTGTGTAAGCCCTACA
>NW_024470531.1:0-54804 GCF_017639515.1 Carcharodon carcharias | reverse complement strand
CAGTTTCCCAACATTTAATTGTCTCTGCAGTGTGCACTGTTTCCCAGCATTTATCTAGTCTGTGCAGTATGCACAGTTTCCCAACATTTATCTAGTCTCTGCAGTGTGCACAGTTTCCCAGCATTTATATAGTCTGTGCAGTGTGCACAGTTTACCAGCATTTATCTAGTCTGTGCAGTGTGCACAGTTTCCCTGCATTTATCTAGTCTGTTCAGTGTGCACAGTTTCCCAACATTTATCTAGTCTCTGTAGTGTGCACAGTTTCCAGCATTTATATAGTCTGTGCAGTGTGCACAGTTTCCCAGCATTTATCTTGTCTGCGCAGTGTGCAATGTTTCCCAGAATTTATCTAGTCTGTTCAGTGTGCACAATTTCCCAGCATTTTTCTAGTCTGTGCAGTGTGCAGTTTCCCAGCATTTATCTAGTCTGCACAGTGTGCACAGTTTCTCAACATTTATCTTGTCTGTGCCGTGTGCACAGTTTCCCTGCTTTTATCTAGTCTGTGCAGTGTGCACAGTTTCTCAACATTTTTCTAATCTGTGCAGTATGCACAGTTTCCCAACATTTATCTAGTCTGTGCAGTGTGCACAGTTTCTCAACATTTATCTAGTCTGTGCAGTGTGCACAGTTTCCCAGCATTTATCTAGTCTGTGCAGTATGCACAGTTTCCCAGCATTTATCTAGTCTGTGCAGTTTGCACAGTTTCCCAACATTTATCTAGTCTGTGCAGTGTCCACAGTTTCCCGGCATTTATCTAGGCTGCGCAGTGTGCAATGTTTTCCAAAATTTATCTAGTCTGTTCAGTGTGTACAGTTTCCCAACATTTATCTAGTCTGTGCAGTCTGCACAGTTTCCCAGCATTTTTCTAGTTTGTGCAGTGTGCACAGTTTCCCTGCTTTTATCTTGTCTGTGCAGTGTGCACAGTTTCCCAGCATTTATCTAGTCTGTGCAGTGTGCACACTTTCCCAGCATTTATCTAGTCTGTGCAGTGTGCACAGTTTCCCAGCATTTATCTAGTCTGTGCAGTGTGCACAGTTTCCCAGCATTTATCTAGTCTGTGCAGTGTGCACAGTTTCCCTGCATTTATCTAGTCTGTGCACTGTGCACAGTTTCCCTGCATTCATCCAGTCTCTGCAGTGTGCACAGTTTCCCAGCATTTATCTAGTCTGTGCAGTGTGCACAGTTTCTCAGCATTTATCTAGTCTGTGCAGTGTGCACAGTTTCCCAGCATTTATCTTGTCTGTGCAGTGTGCACAGTTTCCCAACATTTAATTGTCTCTGCAGTGTGCACTGTTTCCCAGCATTTATCTAGTCTGTGCATTGTGCACAGTTTCTCAACATTTATCTTGTCTGTGCAGTGTGCACAGTTTCCCAGCTTTTATCTCGTCTGTGCAGTTTGCACAGTTTCTCAACATTTATCTAGTCTGTGCAGTATGCAGTTTCCCAACATTTATCTAGTCTGTGCAGTGTGCACAGTTTCCCAACATTTATCTAGTCTGTGCAGTGTGCACAGTTTCTCAACATTTATCTAGTCTGTGCAGCGTGCACAGTTTCCCAGCATTTATCTAGTCTGTGCAGCGTGCACAGTTTCCCAGCATTTATCTAGTCTGTGCAGTATGCACAGTTTCCCAACATTTATCTAGTCTCTGCAGTGTGCACAGTTTCCCAGCATTTATATTGTCTGTGCAGTGTGCACAGTTTACCAGCATTTATATAGTCTGTGCAGTGTGCACAGTTTCCCAGCATTTATCTTGTCTGCGCAGTGTGCAATGTTTCCCAGAATTTATCTAGTCTGTTCAGTGTGCACAATTTCCCAGCATTTTTCTAGTCTGTGCAGTGTGCAGTTTCCCAGCATTTATCTAGTCTGCACAGTGTGCACAGTTTCTCAACATTTATCTTGTCTGTGCAGTGTGCACAGTTTCCCAGCATTTATCTAGTCTTTGCAGTGTGCACAGTTTCCCAGCATTTATCTAGTCTGTGCAGTGTGCACAGTTTCTCAGCATTTATCTAGTCTGTGCAGTGTGCACAGTTTCCCAGCATTTATCTTGTCTGTGCAGTGTGCACAGTTTCCCAACATTTAATTGTCTCTGCAGTGTGCACTGTTTCCCAGCATTTATCTAGTCTGTGCATTGTGCACAGTTTCTCAACATTTATCTTGTCTGTGCAGTGTGCACAGTTTCCCAGCTTTTATCTCGTCTGTGCAGTTTGCACAGTTTCTCAACATTTATCTAGTCTGTGCAGTATGCAGTTTCCCAACATTTATCTAGTCTGTGCAGTGTGCACAGTTTCCCAACATTTATCTAGTCTGTGCAGTGTGCACAGTTTCTCAACATTTATCTAGTCTGTGCAGTGTGCACAGTTTCCCAGCATTTATCTAGTCTGTGCAGCGTGCACAGTTTCCCAGCATTTATCTAGTCTGTGCAGTATGCACAGTTTCCCAACATTTATCTAGTCTCTGCAGTGTGCACAGTTTCCCAGCATTTATATAGTCTGTGCAGTGTGCACAGTTTACCAGCATTTATCTAGTCTGTGCAGTGTGCACAGTTTCCCAACATTTATCTAGTCTCTGTAGTGTGCACAGTTTCCCAGCATTTATATAGTCTGTGCAGTGTGCACAGTTTCCCAGCATTTATCTTGTCTGCGCAGTGTGCAATGTTTCCCAGAATTTATCTAGTCTGTTCAGTGTGCACAATTTCCCAGCATTTTTCTAGTCTGTGCAGTGTGCAGTTTCCCAGCATTTATCTAGTCTGCACAGTGTGCACAGTTTCTCAACATTTATCTTGTCTGTGCCGTGTGCACAGTTTCCCTGCTTTTATCTAGTCTGTGCAGTGTGCACAGTTTCTCAACATTTTTCTAATCTGTGCAGTATGCACAGTTTCCCAACATTTATCTAGTCTGTGCAGTGTGCACAGTTTCTCAACATTTATCTAGTCTGTGCAGTGTGCACAGTTTCCCAGCATTTCTCTAGTCTGTGCAGTATGCACAGTTTCCCAGCATTTATCTAGTCTGTGCAGTTTGCACAGTTTCCCAACATTTATCTAGTCTGTGCAGTGTCCACAGTTTCCCGGCATTTATCTAGGCTGCGCAGTGTGCAATGTTTTCCAAAATTTATCTAGTCTGTTCAGTGTGTACAGTTTCCCAACATTTATCTAGTCTGTGCAGTCTGCACAGTTTCCCAGCATTTTTCTAGTTTGTGCAGTGTGCACAGTTTCCCAGCATTTATCTAGTCTGTGCAGTATGCACAGTTTCCCAGCATTTATCTTGTCTCTGCAGTGTGCACTGTTTCCCAGCATTTATCTAGTCTGTGCAGAGTGCACAGTTTCCCTGCTTTTATCTTGTCTGTGCAGTGTGCACAGTTTCCCAGCATTTATCTAGTCTGTGCAGTGTGCACACTTTCCCAGCATTTATCTAGTCTGTGCAGTGTGCACAGTTTCCCAGCATTTATCTAGTCTGTGCAGTGTGCACAGTTTCCCTGCATTTATCCAGTCTGTGCAGTGTACACAGTTTCCCTGCATTTATCTAGTCTGTGCAGTGTGCACAGTTTCCCTGCATTTATCTAGTCTGTGCACTGTGCACAGTTTCCCTGCATTCATCCAGTCTCTGCAGTGTGCACAGTTTCCCAGCATTTATCTAGTCTGTGCAGTGTGCACAGTTTCTCAGCATTTATCTAGTCTGTGCAGTGTGCACAGTTTCCCAGCATTTATCTTGTCTGTGCAGTGTGCACAGTTTCCCAACATTTAATTGTCTCTGCAGTGTGCACTGTTTCCCAGCATTTATCTAGTCTGTGCATTGTGCACAGTTTCTCAACATTTATCTTGTCTGTGCAGTGTGCACAGTTTCCCAGCTTTTATCTCGTCTGTGCAGTTTGCACAGTTTCTCAACATTTATCTAGTCTGTGCAGTATGCAGTTTCCCAACATTTATCTAGTCTGTGCAGTGTGCACAGTTTCCCCACATTTATCTAGTCTGTGCAGTGTGCACAGTTTCTCAACATTTATCTAGTCTGTGTAGTGTCCACAGTTTCCCAGCATTTATCTAGTCTGTGCAGTGTGCACAGTTTCCCAGCATTTATCTAGTCTGTGCAGCGTACACAGTTTCCCAGCATTTATCTAGTCTGTGCAGTACGCACAGTTTCCCAACATTTATCTAGTCTCTGCAGTGTGCACAGTTTCCCAGCATTTATATAGTCTGTGCAGTGTGCACAGTTTACCAGCATTTATCTAGTCTGTGCAGTGTGCACAGTTTCCCTGCATTTATCTAGTCTGTTCAGTGTGCACAGTTTCCCAACATTTATCTAGTCTCTGCAGTGTGCACAGTTTCCCAGCATTTATATAGTCTGTGCAGTGTGCACAGTTTCCCAGCATTTATCTTGTCTGCGCAGTGTGCAATGTTTCCCAGAATTTATCTAGTCTGTTCAGTGTGCACAATTTGCCAGCATTTTTCTAGTCTGTGCAGTGTGCAGTTTCCCAGCATTTATCTAGTCTGCACAGTGTGCACAGTTTCTCAACATTTATCTTGTCTGTGCAGTGTGCACAGTTTCCCTGCTTTTATCTAGTCTGTGCAGTGTGCACAGTTTCTCAACATTTTTCTAGTCTGTGCAGTATGCACAGTTTCCCAACATTTATCTAGTCTGTGCAGTGTGCACAGTTTCTCAACATTTATCTAGTCTGTGCAGTGTGCACAGTTTCCCAGCATTTATCTAGTCTGTGCAGTAGCACAGTTTCCCAGCATTTATCTAGTCTGTGCAGTTTGCACAGTTTCCCAACATTTATCTAGTCTGTGCAGTGTCCACAGTTTCCCAGCATTTATCTAGTCTGCGCAGTGTGCAATGTTTTCCAAAATTTATCTAGTCTGTTCAGTGTGTACAGTTTCCCAACATTTATCTAGTCTGTGCAGTCTGCACAGTTTCCCAGCATTTTTCTAGTTTGTGCAGTGTGCACAGTTTCCCAGCATTTATCTAGTCTGTGCAGTGTGCACAGTTTCCCAGCATTTATCTAGTCTGTGCAGTATGCACAGTTTCCCAGCATTTATCTTGTCTCTGCAGTGTGCACTGTTTCCCAGCATTTATCTAGTCTGTGCAGAGTGCACAGTTTCCCTGCTTTTATCTTGTCTGTGCAGTGTGCACAGTTTCCCAGCATTTATCTAGTCTGTGCAGTGTGCACAGTTTCCCTGCATTTATCTAGTCTGTGCAGTGTGCACAGTTTCCCTGCATTTATCTAGTCTGTGCAGTGTGCACAGTTTCCCTGCATTTATCTAGTCTGTGCACTGTGCACAGTTTCCCTGCATTCATCTAGTCTGTGCAGTGTGCACAGTTTCCCTGCATTTATCTAGTCTGTGCAGTGTGCACAGTTTCCCTGCATTTATCTAGTCTGTGCAGTGTGCACAGTTTCCCTGCATTTATCTAGTCTGTGCACTGTGCACAGTTTCCCTGCATTCATCCAGTCTCTGCAGTGTGCACAGTTTCCCAGCATTTATCTAGTCTGTGCAGTGTGCACAGTTTCCCAGCATTTATCTTGTCTGTGCAGTGTGCACAGTTTCCCAACATTTAATTGTCTCTGCAGTGTGCACTGTTTCCCAGCATTTATCTAGTCTGTGCATTGTGCACAGTTTCTCAACATTTATCTTGTCTGTGCAGTGTGCACAGTTTCCCAGCTTTTATCTCGTCTGTGCAGTTTGCACAGTTTCTCAACATTTATCTAGTCTGTGCAGTATGCAGTTTCCCAACATTTATCTAGTCTGTGCAGTGTGCACAGTTCCCCAACATTTATCTAGTCTGTGCAGTGTGCACAGTTTCTCAACATTTATCTAGTCTGTGCAATGTGCACAGTTTCCCAGCATTTATCTAGTCTGTGCAGCGTGCACAGTTTCCCAGCATTTATCTAGTCTGTGCAGTATGCACAGTTTCCCAACATTTATCTAGTCTCTGCAGTGTGCACAGTTTCCCAGCATTTATATAGTCTGTGCAGTGTGCACAGTTCACCAGCATTTATCTAGTCTGTGCAGTGTGCACAGTTTCCCTGCATTTATCTAGTCTGTTCAGTGTGCACAGTTTCCCAACATTTATCTAGTCTCTGCAGTGTGCACAGTTTCCCAGCATTTATATAGTCTGTGCAGTGTGCACAGTTTCCCAGCATTTATCTTGTCTGCGCAGTGTGCAATGTTTCCCAGAATTTATCTAGTCTGTTCAGTGTGCACAATTTCCCAGCATTTTTCTAGTCTGTGCAGTGTGCAGTTTCCCAGCATTTATCTAGTCTGCACAGTGTGCACAGTTTCTCAACATTTATCTTGTCTGTGCAGTGTGCACAGTTTCCCTGCTTTTATCTAGTCTGTGCAGTGTGCACAGTTTCTCAACATTTTTCTAGTCTGTGCAGTATGCACAGTTTCCCAACATTTATCTAGTCTGTGCAGTGTGCACAGTTTCTCAACATTTATCTAGTCTGTGCAGTGTGCACAGTTTCCCAGCATTTATCTAGTCTGTGCAGTGTCCACAGTTTCCCAGCATTTATCTAGTCTGCGCAGTGTGCAATGTTTTCCAAAATTTATCTAGTCTGTTCAGTGTGTACAGTTTCCCAACATTTATCTAGTCTGTGCAGTCTGCACAGTTTCCCAGCATTTTTCTAGTTTGTGCAGTGTGCACAGTTTCCCAGCATTTATCTAGTCTGTGCAGTGTGCACAGTTTCCCAGCATTTATCTAGTCTGTGCAGTATGCACAGTTTCCCAGCATTTATCTTGTCTCTGCAGTGTGCACTGTTTCCCAGCATTTATCTAGTCTGTGCAGAGTGCACAGTTTCCCTGCTTTTATCTTGTCTGTGCAGTGTGCACAGTTTCCCAGCATTTATCTAGTCTGTGCAGTGTGCACAGTTTCCCAGCATTTATCTAGTCTGTGCAGTGTGCACAGTTTCCCAGCATTTATCTAGTCTGTGCAGTGTGCACAGTTTCCCTGCATTTATCTAGTCTGTGCAGTGTGCACAGTTTCCCTGCATTTATCTAGTCTGTGCAGTGTGCACAGTTTCCCTGCATTTATCTAGTCTGTGCACTGTGCACAGTTTCCCTGCATTCATCCAGTCTCTGCAGTGTGCACAGTTTCTCAACATTTATCTTGTCTGTGCAGTGTGCACAGTTTCCCTGCTTTTATCTAGTCTGTGCAGTGTGCACAGTTTCTCAACATTTTTCTAGTCTGTGCAGTATGCACAGTTTCCCAACATTTATCTAGTCTGTGCAGTGTGCACAGTTTCTCAACATTTATCTAGTCTGTGCAGTGTGCACAGTTTCCCAGCATTTATCTAGTCTGTGCAGTATGCACAGTTTCCCAGCATTTATCTAGTCTGTGCAGTTTGCACAGTTTCCCAACATTTATCTAGTCTGTGCAGTGTCCACAGTTTCCCAGCATTTATCTAGTCTGCGCAGTGTGCAATGTTTTCCAAAATTTATCTAGTCTGTTCAGTGTGTACAGTTTCCCAACATTTATCTAGTCTGTGCAGTCTGCACAGTTTCCCAGCATTTTTCTAGTTTGTGCAGTGTGCACAGTTTCCCAGCATTTATCTAGTCTGTGCAGTGTGCACAGTTTCCCAGCATTTATCTAGTCTGTGCAGTATGCACAGTTTCCCAGCATTTATCTTGTCTCTGCAGTGTGCCCTGTTTCCCAGCATTTA
Organism: Carcharodon carcharias; assembly: GCF_017639515.1. Classification (NCBI taxonomy): domain Eukaryota; kingdom Metazoa; phylum Chordata; class Chondrichthyes; order Lamniformes; family Lamnidae; genus Carcharodon; species Carcharodon carcharias. Next base: position 47,153 of record NW_024470531.1, on the reverse strand, counting down.
TCTAGTCTGTGCAGAGTGCACAGTTTCCCTGCTTTTATCTTGTCTGTGCAGTGTGCACAGTTTCCCAGCATTTATCTAGTCTGTGCAGTGTGCACAGTTTCCCAGCATTTATCTAGTCTGTGCAGTGTGCACAGTTTCCCAGCATTTATCTAGTCTGTGCAGTGTGCACAGTTTCCCTGCATTTATCTAGTCTGTGCAGTGTGCACAGTTTCCCTGCATTTATCTAGTCTGTGCAGTGTGCACAGTTTCCCTGCATTTATCTAGTCTGTGCACTGTGTACAGTTTCCCTGCATTCATCCAGTCTCTGCAGTGTGCACAGTTTCCCAGCATTTATCTAGTCTGTGCAGTGTGCACAGTTTCTCAGCATTTATCTAGTCTGTGCAGTGTGCACAGTTCCCCAACATTTATCTAGTCTGTGCAGTGTGCACAGTTTCTCAACATTTATCTAGTCTGTGCAATGTGCACAGTTTCCCAGCATTTATCTAGTCTGTGCAGCGTGCACAGTTTCCCAGCATTTATCTAGTCTGTGCAGTATGCACAGTTTCCCAACATTTATCTAGTCTCTGCAGTGTGCACAGTTTCCCAGCATTTATATAGTCTGTGCAGTGTGCACAGTTCACCAGCATTTATCTAGTCTGTGCAGTGTGCACAGTTTCCCTGCATTTATCTAGTCTGTTCAGTGTGCACAGTTTCCCAACATTTATCTAGTCTCTGCAGTGTGCACAGTTTCCCAGCATTTATATAGTCTGTGCAGTGTGCACAGTTTCCCAGCATTTATCTTGTCTGCGCAGTGTGCAATGTTTCCCAGAATTTATCTAGTCTGTTCAGTGTGCACAATTTCCCAGCATTTTTCTAGTCTGTGCAGTGTGCAGTTTCCCAGCATTTATCTAGTCTGCACAGTGTGCACAGTTTCTCAACATTTATCTTGTCTGTGCAGTGTGCACAGTTTCCCTGCTTTTATCTAGTCTGTGCAGTGTGCACAGTTTCTCAACATTTTTCTAGTCTGTGCAGTATGCACAGTTTCCCAACATTTATCTAGTCTGTGCAGTGTGCACAGTTTCTCAACATTTATCTAGTCTGTGCAGTGTGCACAGTTTCCCAGCATTTATCTAGTCTGTGCAGTGTCCACAGTTTCCCAGCATTTATCTAGTCTGCGCAGTGTGCAATGTTTTCCAAAATTTATCTAGTCTGTTCAGTGTGTACAGTTTCCCAACATTTATCTAGTCTGTGCAGTCTGCACAGTTTCCCAGCATTTTTCTAGTTTGTGCAGTGTGCACAGTTTCCCAGCATTTATCTAGTCTGTGCAGTGTGCACAGTTTCCCAGCATTTATCTAGTCTGTGCAGTATGCACAGTTTCCCAGCATTTATCTTGTCTCTGCAGTGTGCACTGTTTCCCAGCATTTATCTAGTCTGTGCAGAGTGCACAGTTTCCCTGCTTTTATCTTGTCTGTGCAGTGTGCACAGTTTCCCAGCATTTATCTAGTCTGTGCAGTGTGCACAGTTTCCCAGCATTTATCTAGTCTGTGCAGTGTGCACAGTTTCCCAGCATTTATCTAGTCTGTGCAGTGTGCACAGTTTCCCTGCATTTATCTAGTCTGTGCAGTGTGCACAGTTTCCCTGCATTTATCTAGTCTGTGCAGTGTGCACAGTTTCCCTGCATTTATCTAGTCTGTGCACTGTGCACAGTTTCCCTGCATTCATCCAGTCTCTGCAGTGTGCACAGTTTCTCAACATTTATCTTGTCTGTGCAGTGTGCACAGTTTCCCTGCTTTTATCTAGTCTGTGCAGTGTGCACAGTTTCTCAACATTTTTCTAGTCTGTGCAGTATGCACAGTTTCCCAACATTTATCTAGTCTGTGCAGTGTGCACAGTTTCTCAACATTTATCTAGTCTGTGCAGTGTGCACAGTTTCCCAGCATTTATCTAGTCTGTGCAGTGTGCACAGTTTCCCAGCATTTATCTAGTCTGTGCAGTGTGCACAGTTTCCCAACATTTATCTAGTCTGTGCAGTGTCCACAGTTTCCCAGCATTTATCTAGTCTGCGCAGTGTGCAATGTTTTCCAAAATTTATCTAGTCTGTTCAGTGTGTACAGTTTCCCAACATTTATCTAGTCTGTGCAGTCTGCACAGTTTCCCAGCATTTTTCTAGTCTGTGCAGTGTGCACAGTTTCCCAGCATTTATCTAGTCTGTGCAGTGTGCACAGTTTCCCAGCATTTATCTAGTCTGTGCAGTGTGCACAGTTTCCCTGCATTCATCTTGTCTCTGCAGTGTGCACTGTTTCCCAGCATTTATCTAGTCTGTGCAGTGTGCACAGTTTCCCAGCATTTATCTAGTCTGTGCAGTGTGCACAGTTTCCCTGCATTTATCTAGTCTGTGCAGTGTGCACAGTTTCCCAGCATTTATCTAGTCTGTGCAGTGTGCACAGTTTCCCTGCATTTATCTAGTCTCTGCAGTGTGCAGTTTCCCAGCATTTATCTAGTCTGTGCAGTGTGCACAGTTTCTCAGCATTTATCTAGTCTGTGCAGTGTGCACAGTTTCCCTGCATTGATCTAGTCTGTGCAGTGTGCACAGTTTCCCTGCATTGATCTAGTCTCTGCAGTGTGCACAGTTTCCCAGCATTTATCTCGTCTGTGCAGTGTGCACAGTTTCTCAGCATTTATCTAGTCTGTGCAGTGTGCACAGTTTCCCAGCATTTATCTTGTCTGTGCAGTGTGCACAGTTTCCCAACATTTAATTGTCTCTGCAGTGTGCACTGTTTCCCAGCATTTATCTAGTCTGTGCATTGTGCACAGTTTCTCAACATTTATCTTGTCTGTGCAGTGTGCACAGTTTCCCAGCTTTTATCTCGTCTGTGCAGTTTGCAGTTTCTCAACATTTATCTAGTCTGTGCAGTGTGCACAGTTTCCCAACATTTATCTAGTCTGTGCAGTGTGCACAGTTTCTCAACATTTATCTAGTCTGTGTAGTGTCCACAGTTTCCCAGCATTTATCTAGTCTGTGCAGTGTGCACAGTTTCCCAGCATTTATCTAGTCTGTGCAGCGTGCACAGTTTCCCAGCATTTATCTAGTCTGTGCAGTACGCACAGTTTCCCAACATTTATCTAGTCTCTGCAGTGTGCACAGTTTCCCAGCATTTATATAGTCTGTGCAGTGTGCACAGTTTACCAGCATTTATCTAGTCTGTGCAGTGTGCACAGTTTCCCTGCATTTATCTAGTCTGTTCAGTGTGCACAGTTTCCCAACATTTATCTAGTCTCTGCAGTGTGCACAGTTTCCCAGCATTTATATAGTCTGTGCAGTGTGCACAGTTTCCCAGCATTTATCTTGTCTGCGCAGTGTGCAATGTTTCCCAGAATTTATCTAGTCTGTTCAGTGTGCACAATTTCCCAGCATTTTTCTAGTCTGTGCAGTGTGCAGTTTCCCAGCATTTATCTAGTCTGCACAGTGTGCACAGTTTCTCAACATTTATCTTGTCTGTGCAGTGTGCACAGTTTCCCAGCATTTATCTAGTCTGTGCAGTGTGCACAGTTTCTCAACATTTTTCTAGTCTGTGCAGTATGCACAGTTTCCCAACATTTATTTAGTCTGTGCAGTGTGCACAGTTTCTCAACATTTATCTAGTCTGTGCAGTGTGCACAGTTTCCCAGCATTTATCTAGTCTGTGCAGTATGCACAGTTTCCCAACATTTATCTAGTCTGTGCAGTGTCCACAGTTTCCCAGCATTTATCTAGTCTGCGCAGTGTGCAATGTTTTCCAAAATTTATCTAGTCTGTTCAGTATGTACAGTTTCCCAACATTTATCTAGTCTGTGCAGTCTGCAGTTTCCCAGCATTTTTCTAGTTTGTGCAGTGTGCACAGTTTCCCAGCATTTATCTAGTCTGTGCAGTGTGCACAGTTTCCCAGCATTTATCTAGTCTGTGCAGTATGCACAGTTTCCCAGCATTTATCTAGTCTCTGCAGTGTGCACTGTTTCCCAGCATTTATCTAGTCTGTGCAGAGTGCACAGTTTCCCTGCTTTTATCTTGTCTGTGCAGTGTGCACAGTTTCCCAGCATTCATCTAGTCTGTGCAGTGTGCACAGTTTCCCAGCATTTATCTAGTCTGTGCAGTGTGCACAGTTTCCCAGCATTGATCTAGTCTGTGCAGTGTGCACAGTTTCCCTGCATTTATCTAGTCTGTGCAGTGTGCACAGTTTCCCTGCATTTATCTAGTCTGTGCAGTGTGCACAGTTTCCCTGCATTTATCTAGTCTGTGCACTGTGCACAGTTTCCCTGCATTCATCTAGTCTCTGCAGTGTGCACAGTTTCCCTGCATTTATCTAGTCTGTGCAGTGTGCACAGTTTCCCAGCATTTATCTAGTCTGTGCAGTGTGCACAGTTTACCAGCATTTATCTAGTCTGTGCAGTGTGCACAGTTTCCCAGCATTTATCTAGTCTGTTCAGTGTGCACAGTTTCCCAACATTTATCTAGTCTCTGCAGTGTGCACAGTTTCCCAGCATTTATATAGTCTGTGCAGTGCGCACAGTTTCCCAGCATTTATCTTGTCTGCGCAGTGTGCAATGTTTCCCAGAATTTATCTAGTCTGTTCAGTGTGCACAATTTCCCAGCATTTTTCTAGTCTGTGCAGTGTGCAGTTTCCCAGCATTTATCTAGTCTGCACAGTGTGCACAGTTTCTCAACATTTATCTTGTCTGTGCAGTGTGCACAGTTTCCCAGCATTTATCTAGTCTGTGCAGTGTGCACAGTTTCTCAACATTTTTCTAGTCTGTGCAGTATGCACAGTTTCCCAACATTTATCTAGTCTGTGCAGTGTGCACAGTTTCTCAACATTTATCTAGTCTGTGCAGTGTGCACAGTTTCCCAGCATTTATCTAGTCTGTGCAGTATGCACAGTTTCCCAACATTTATCTAGTCTGTGCAATGTCCACAGTTTCCCAGCATTTATCTAGTCTGCGCAGTGTGTAATGTTTTCCAAAATTTATCTAGTCTGTTCAGTGTGTACAGTTTCCCAACATTTATCTAGTCTGTGCAGTCTGCACAGTTTCCCAGCATTTTTCTAGTTTGTGCAGTGTGCACACTTTCCCAGCATTTATCTAGTCTGTGCAGTGTGCACAGTTTCCCAGCATTTATCTAGTCTGTGCAGTATGCACAGTTTCCCAGCATTGATCTAGTCTGTGCAGTGTGCACAGTTTCCCACCATTTATGTAGCTTAATAATGTTTCCCTCTGTCTCCAACAAATCTATTGTTCTACAAAATTACCTCAAGACAAAGTGGATCGTAAATGTATATTGTATAATATTTATGTGTGAAAAATGTTGCAGATTACTGATCACTGTCCTGTTCTGGGCCCGAATTCTGATATAAAATATTCCTGTTACTATATTTATTTGAGACAAAATGCTTTCTGATCCTAATTTTGAAGTTTTTGTTTTTACAAAGTGTGAGTGATGAATTTTGAAAGCGAACAGCATGCTCTAATCATCACCTGTGTTTTTCTGATATTTAGAAATGGTGAGCACTGTAAATACCAGTAAGTGAGTGTGTGTGCCCAGGCTAGAACAGGAGAGTTCCTTTCCTAAAGGAACCTTTGTGTACCCTATGGGGTTTTATGATTATCCAGTAATTTCATTGTTACCATTACTGGGATTATCTTTTATTCCAGATTTAATGAATCAAATTTAAATTGCCCACATGATGTGTGATTCCAGCTCATGTCTCTGGATCATTCACCTGGACCTTTGGATTACTCGTCTAGCAACCATAACTGCTCTGCTGCTATTCCCAGCGCAATGAAGTCTGTTTTGCACCCTCCACCACTGACAAACTGACTAGGAATGTGCCAGTGATTTTAACCCCTCATTCCAGCCACCCCAATCCTCCCAACCACAGTTCTGGCAAAAGCAAAATACCACGGATGTTGGAAATCTGACACAGAGACAAAAATACCTGGAAAAACTCAGCAGGTCTGACAGCCTCTGCAGAGAGGAGCACAGTTAACGTTTCGGGTCCGTATGACCCTTCATCAGAACAGTTCTGGTAAAACCTGCCATACTGTATCATCAAAGTATTCCCCTTAGCCCCTGTCTGCTGGCATTCCATCCCCAAAGCAGCAGGATGTAAATTCTGATGACCATTTCCTACGGATAGAACCTGAGTGATTCAGCCATTGTCAATCGATAATCTGGTGCTCTTTTCTGGATGACGTTAACACTCATAAAACATAATTTCTCTTGCTGACTCTCCTTCGTCAGTGCAGAGGAGATTTGCTTATGATTACATTAACATCTACGTGACCGCTCACTCTGCATGGTCATCAGTTATTCCTTCCTGTCATAGTGTCTCAGAGCTCTGGGTAATGTTCCCCATTAATTGTACTTGCTGCTTCTCAGTTTTCAGCGGAGATGTTAAATTAGGACCTGTCTACCTGCTCAGGTGGATGTGATGGATCTCATGCGAAGCATTCGGAGAACAGCAGGGAGTTCACTCTCAGTGCCCTGCCCAACATCCATCCCTGAACAAGGGTTACCAAGACCGAGTAAATGCCTGTTTATTTGTGGGACGTGCACATTGCTGAGCAATGCTCCAATCGCCGTTGAGAAGCTGGTGGTTTTTGAATACAGTTGCGAGGACAGTTCAGGGCGCAGTTTAGAAGTGACCACGTTGCAGCAGGCACTATTCCCTGGAAATTGCAGCTGTGAAACAATTGGATTTGAGCCAAACGGACCACGCAAGTGCAACCTTCCCTTTCAGATGTGTGTCTGCACAACTGTGCACCAATTTTAAAGGGACAGTGCTGTTTGACAAACTGGCTGCCCAGGGCAAACAGAGGTTAGAGGGAACATTGGCTGGGGGTCTGGAGCCACATGTAGGCCAGACTGGGGAGGGACGGCAGATTTCCTTCCCTGGAGGACGTTCGTGACCCGGATGGTTTTTAAGGATAGTTTCATGGTCACCATTCTCAGGCTAACTTTTTATTCCAGATTTTAGCACAGAAAGGGAGGAGGTTCTAAGTGGTCTGGCAGGCTTAAAAGTAGATAAATCTCCAGGCCCGGATGAAATGTATCCCAGGCTGTTGAGTGAGGCAAAGGAGGAGATAGCAGGGGCGCTGGAAATAATTTTCAATATCCCTCTGGCCACAGGAGAGGTGCCAGAGGACTGGAGGACAGCCAATGTGGTACAGTTATTCAAGAAAGGAGGAAGGGATAAACCTGGGAACTACAGGCCAGTCAGTCTAACCTCAGTGGTGGGGAAACTATTGGAAGCAATTCTGAGGGGCAGAATTAATCTACATTTGGAGAGGCAGGGATTAATCAAGGGCAGTCAGCATGGTTTTGTTAAGGGGCGGTCATGTCTGACCAATTTAATTGAATTTTTCGAAGAGGTGACCAGGTGTGTCGATGAGGGCAATGCATTTGATGTAGTCTACTTGGCCTCAGCAAGGCTTTTGATAAGGTCCCGCATGGGAGGCTGATAACGGAGCTAAGAGCCTATGGGATTCAAGTCAATTTGGCAAATTGGATCCGGAATTGGCTGAGTGGCAGGAAGCAGAGGGTGATGGTCGAGGGGTGTTTTTGTGACTGGATGCCTGTGTCCAGTGTGGTTCCACAGGTATCGGTGTTGGGTCCCTTGCTGTTTGTGGTATATATAAACGATTTAGACTTGAATGTAGGAGGATTGATCAGTGAGTTCGTGGATGACATGAAAATTGGTGGGGTGGTAAATAGTGAGGAGGATAGCCTTAGATTACAGGAAGATATAGACAGGCTGGTCAAATGGGTGATCAGTGGCAAATGGAATTTAATCCGGATAAGTGTGAGGTGATGTACTTGGGCAGGACAAACAAGGCACAGGAATACACGATGAATGGTAGGATCCTGGGGAAGTACCGTGGAGCAGAGGGACCTTGGTGTACATGTCCACTGGCTCCTTAAGGTAGTGGGACAGGTAGATAAGGTGGTTAAGAAGGCATATGGGATACTTGCCTTTATTAGCTGAGGCATAGAACGTAAGAGCAGTGAGGTTATGCTGGGACTGTATAAAATGCTGGTTAGGCCACAGCTAGAGCATTGTGTGCAGTTCTGGAATCCGCATTATAGGAAGGATGTGATTGCACTAGAGAGAGTGCACAGGAGATTTACCTGTATGTTGCCTGGGCTGGAGAGTTTTAGCTATGAGGAGAGATTGGATAGACTGGGGTTATTTTCCTTGGAGCAGAGGAGATTGAGGGAGGACATGAATGAGATGTATAAAATTATGAAGGGCATAGATAGGGTAGACAGGAAGGAACTTTTCCCCTTGGTGGAGGGATCAATAACCAGCGGGCATAGATTTAAGGTAAAGGGCAGGAGGTTCAGAGGGGATGTGAGGAAGAATTTTTTCACCCAGAGGGTGGTGGGAATCTGGAACTCTGCCTGAAAGGGTGGTAGAGGCAGAAACTCTCATAATGTTTAAGAAGTATTTGGATGTGCACTTGTGATGCCATGGTATACAAGGCTATGGGCCTAGTGCTGGGGATATGGGATTAGAATAGTTAGGTACTTGTTTGACCGGTGCAGACTCAATGGGCTGAATGGCCTTCTTCTGTGCCGTTGACCTCTATGACTCTATTTATTCTGAATTAACTGAATTTAAATTCTCCAACTGGCATGGTGGATTTTGAAATCATATTTCAATACCATCAGTCAAGGCCAGTAGGTGGAATCTGGTGACATAACCACTATGCTGATGTTCCCCTTCCTGTGCACAATTTCACCAAATAAACAACTACACTGCAGAGATAATTCATTGGCTGTGACATGCTTTGGGGTTTGCTATGGTGCCATATCAATGCAAGTTATTTGTTTATATGATTGAGCTAACTGAGGTAGGTGATGGCGTATTTAATTGCTGCTGAGACCTCCATACTGAGATGTGAACTTTCTAACAGACACCAGGCTGCAGACAGGGGAGATTTGACAGTTAAATATTGTAGCCCGCAATGTGTTAGGAAGGAGGAGTAACTGTGTCAAAAAGCAGGAGCAAGACAGAACATAACTAACAGAGAGATAGAAACAGAATGCATTTGGATTGAGTTAGTGATTGGTCACACCATGGTGGAATACTACAGCATGGAGAGGAAATGGAGTGAGAAATTAGTAGTGAAAATGTGAAGTGTGACAAACAATCATGGGGGATTTCATTTGCCTTCACCTAAACTTACACTCCCTCTCTGAAAGGTGAGAAGGGGGGGTGAGTTTTTAAAGTGTGTACAGGATTCCATTCTGGCCCCAGTGTGTAGGAAACACAAGGGAGGGTTCGTTGTTGGATGTGGTTACGGGGAATGAACCAAAGCAGATTGGAGAAGTTACTGGGTTCATTCCTACAGATGCAAGAATACAAATGTTCCATGTTCCGTCTGTGCAGGAGAAAGTGTTTCCAATAGCAGGAGGCTCAGTAACCAGAGGACAGATTTGAGGCGATTGACAAAAGAAGCAGAATGGGGATGAGGAAGTATTTTTTATGCAGTGGGTTGAACTAATCGGGAACACACTGCCTGACAAGGTGGCGAAATCAGATTCAATAGTAAGTTTCAAAAGGGGAATTGGATAAATGCTTGAAATGGAAATGTTTGCGGGGATATGGGGAAAGAGCAGGGGCAATAATCGGGGAACTCTTTTGAAGAGTCAGCATAGATAAGATGGGCTGAATAACCTCCTGGCTGTATCCTACAGAAAGCTAGGGGTAATGTTAAATTTGATTCTACTACACTTATAAGATTATAGAATGGATACAGCACAGGAGGAGGCCATTCAGCCCATTATGCTTGTGCCAGCTCTCTGCAAGAGCTACTCACCTAGTCCCATTCCTCGCCCCCACCACCACCCAGAGTCCTGCACATTTTTTCACCTCAGATAATTCTCTTTTGAAAGCCTCAATGGATTTACCTCCAGATCGTCACCGCACACTGTGGTTTTTCCTCAATGTCAGTGCTGCTGCTTTTACCACTTGGGTGTGCTATGTCATTTCTAGTGTCCACGTTAAAGAAAAGGATATTGAAACATTGGAGAAAGTGCAGCAAAGATTGCGAGGATATTGCCAGGAATTGAGAAACTGTAGGGCATGGGTGGGGAAGAGGTAATAAAAATGGGATGAGGCTCGTGTGGAGTATATATAACTGTGTTCCTCTCCGCAGATGCTGCCAGACCTGCTGAGTTTTTCCAGCTATTTTTATTTTTGTTTTGGATTTCCAGCATCCGCAGGTTTTTTTTTTTTTGCTTTTATCCCAGTGTAGACCTGTTGTGTTCAATTTCTGTGGTGCAGATTGTTTTCTCACTTGCAGTGCATGGACCATTCCAGCAGAGGGAGGCAGTGATCCATGCATTTGAAGACCAGCTCAGGGCCATGGAGCCGAATGTATTTGGGACCCATCCTCATCGAGCATTCGGAGAGAGCTGCACTCTAGCTGTTTGTGCAGCTACAGTGCCCCAGTCACATAGTTAAGAACCACAAGGTTGACCTTAGCTCACCACCACATCACCATCATCAAGTAGTGTTTAACATAGCAAAATGTTTCCAAGGAACTGCTTTATTTTTATTCATTCACGGGATGTGGGCTTCGCTGGCTGGGACCAACATTTATTGCCCATCCCTAATTGCCCTTGAGAAGGTGGTGGTGAGCTGCCTTCTTGAGCCGCTGCAGTCCCTGTGGTGCAGGGTATGCAGGGTATTATAATGCCGTAAGGGCATTATAAAACAAAATATGACACCAAGGCAAGTAGAGGGATATGGGGGGGGGAGGGGAGGGGGGGGTTGGTGGGGGAGGGGAGGGGGGGTTGGTGGGGGAGGGGAGGGGGGGTTGGTGGGGGAGGGGGGGTTGGTGGGGGAGAGGGGGGAGGGGGGGTTGGGGGGGGGGGTGGGGCGGGAGGGGGTGTTTGGGAGGGAGGGGGGGTGGGGGTGGGCAGGTGACCTGAGGAGTGAAGGGATCCCTGAGCTGGGGCCTAGGCAACTGAAGGCACTGCCACCGGCGGTGGAGCAGTTAAAATTAAGGAGACTACAAGGCCAGAGTTAGACAAGTTCCGATATCTTGGAGGGTTGTGGGGTTGGAGGAGATTACAGGGATCGGGAGGGGTAAGACCACGGAGGGATTTTGAAAGCTGGGATGAGAACTTTAAAATCCGGACATTGCTTGTCTGAGAGCCAGTATGGGTTAGCAAGTGTAGGGCGATAGGGGAACAGGACTTGCTGTCAGTTAAGACATGGCTCTAGCGGTGTTTTGGATGTTGCTGGACAGGGAGCCAGTGTAGGTTAGCAAGCCCTGGTGATTGGCGGAAAGGACTTGGTGCGAGTTAGGACATGGGCAGCAAAATTTTCTTCGAGCCCAAGATTCACAACCCTTTGAGTGAAGAGATTTCTCCGTACCTCAGTCCCAAATGGCCGACCTCTTATTTTGAAATGGTGCCCCCTAGTTCTAGACGCCCTAGCCAGAGGAACCATCCTCTCAGTCTCTGGCCTGTCAACCCCAAAGATGTTTCTCTGTTTCAGTTGGATCACTGCTCGCTCTCCTAAACCATAGAAAACATAGGCTTGGTTTAGTCGATCTGTTCTCGGAGGACAGTCCCCTCATCCCAGGAACCTTCACTGAACTCCCTCTTGCACATGTTTATCCTTCCTTAGTTAAGGAGCCCAAAACTGCGCGCACTACTCCAGGTGTGGCCTCACCCAGGCCCTGTACAGCTGCAGCAAGACATCACCAGATTCTTTTGCGGACAGTCATGTCTCACCATTTTAAAAAAAAATCTATTTTTTCCTGCTAACAGTGGATAACTTCATAGTTCCCTACATTAGGCAAGACATGGCAGATGGAATGCAATCACTTATCTCACCCTATTTATTTGCAGCCTCCTTACTTACATTCCCACCTAACTTTTGTAGCATCAACAAATCTGGATCCAATAAACTTGTTTACCTCATATAAGGCATTAATATAGATTGTAAATATCTGAGGCTGCAGCACTCTCCTGGTTACAGCCCGACAAATTAAACATGTCTTACTTATCCCTACTCTCTGCTTCCTGTCCAAAATCTGAGAGTAGATTTCGTCAAAGGGGATCTGCTTTTCAAACACCCGTCCTACCTGGTTCAATAACCTCTCTTCCCTTGAAGAGCCTGCTTTGCTGAAACAACAGTATCAGGCGAGACATCCAGAAGGGGTAGCACTCTCAACTACAGCTGTATAGAAGAGTTTCACGATTGTAGGAGCCACTCAAGTATTTTAATTTTCTGAGTTAGTGTAATTGTTAATGTCCCTTGACCACGACACGTATACACTGTTCACTTCAATTCACCTATCCATTTAGTTATGACAACAATATCATTAACTGGCTTTTATCCATGCTAATATATTACCCAAATCCCAGGAGCTGTAATTTTGAGTAATAACTTCTCAGGTAAGGAAATTACAGCATCTTATCCAATGCTTTTCCAAAGTGTTAACGAGCCCCACCCACCGGTTCCTCTTTATCATGAGCATTCTCCCCAGGTTATGCTCAACAGGGACCACTTAACCAGCAATGCTAATACAGATTAGCGGGCCATTTATCTTGTTGCTGTTTGTGGGAGATTTGATCCCTGGAGAACAGCCAGAACGTGGGTGGTGCCTGGTTATCTCCCTTCACCTGGTGGTGCTGAGGCCTCAAGCAGCAGCCTCCTCCTTACTGGCACGAGTCTGGCCAATTTGTTAGTGCTGTTTGGAGGGAGGGCACAGCCCCCTTGACCTCAGTTACTCAGCAAAAAAAAAAGCACAACTTGTCGGGGAGAATGAGCGCCTTAATCACTTGGCTGTTTCAGCAAATTATCTTTTAAGTGGAAACACACATGGGGAGTGTAGCCCGGGAAATATTCCCGAAAGCACTGATGTGATATTACTGCAGAGCCTGCCAGCTGGCTCACCAGCTACAACAAGCTTCTGCAAAACAGTTCATTTCCTGGAGCTGTTTTCCCAGTGTCTACATCCAACCGTCCAGTGATCTCGGTCAGGCCCTGAAATGTCCCAGCGACACACACCACCGTGGGGAGAAGATCAGATCGAAAGTCGCACTAGCTGAGCCAGCAGATAGCACCGATGTTGAGATTATGAGAGACTGGGGAGACTGGCCTGATCCTTTGGACAAGGATTTGCGGAAAGCTCCCAAGATATTCAACCCAGCTGTGTTAAAGAGAATGGCTGGATGTTGTTCACAGGCAGTCGGGAAGCTGAGCTCATTAACACATTTGTCCAGTGGTTTTACTGATCTCCACCTCTCGGCTGGGATTGCACGGGGGGTGGGGGGTGGGGGGGCTGGTGGTGGGGTGGGGGGGTGCCAACAGCGCTCTCATACCATGGTAACATGACTAATCTTCAGGTCTGAGAATAGCCAATAACTTGTTCACTCAAGAGGATGTCTCAAAGTTTTTTTTATTCATTCATGAGATGTGAGCATTGCTGGCTAGGCCAGCATTTATTACCCATCCCTAGTTGCCCTTGAGAAGGTGGTGGTGAGCTGCCTTCTTGAACTGCTGCAGTCCATGTGATGTAGGTACACCCACAGCGCTGTTAGGGAGGGGGTTCCAGGATTTTGACCCAGCAACAGTGAAGGAAAGGTGATATATTTCCAAGTCAGGATGGTGAGTGACTTGGAGGGCAACTTCCAGGCGGTGTTGTTCCCATCTTTCTGCTGCCCTTGCCTTTCTAGATGGTGGTGTTTGCGGGTTTGGAAGGTGCTGTCTAAAGGGCCTTGGTGAATTCCTGCAGTGCATCTTGTAGATGGTACACACTGCTGCCACCTACTGTGTCGGTGGTGGAGGGAGAGAATGTTTGTGGATGTGGTGCTAATCAAGTGGCTGCTTTGTCCTGGATGGTGTCAAGTTTCTTGAGTGTTGTGGGAGCTGCACTCATCCAGGCAAGTGGGGAGTATTCCATCACACTCCTGACTTGTGCCTTGTAGATGGTGGACAGGCTTTGGGGAGCCAGGAGGTGAGTTACTCATCACATGATTCCCAGCATCTGACCTGCTCTTGTCACCACAGTATTTATATGCCTAGTCCAGTTCAGTTTCTGGTCAATGCTAACCCTCAGGATGTTGATAGTTGCAACCAGCCTTGTCTTTGGCCGTGATTTGCATGGGCTGGTTCACAATCAGGAACACTGACTGACTGACTTTCCCCAGCTCTTGCTCTCCGTGCTGCTGGCTTGACTTGGATCATGGATTGAACCCAGAACTTGTATGACTTGCATGGTTTGACTAATCGAGTGCTCTGGGGAATCCTTCCCTCTGGTTTATCAGATGGTTAGTTCAGCTTCTCCTGCTCTATCCCCTGGAACCTCATTGCTGGGTTCACAGGCAGTGACTGATCCCACTTTCAAACTTCTGTAAGAAAAGCTTTTCCGATGGGAGTGTAGCCTAGAAATAAAACAACCTTGAACTGGTTCGCCTTCTACCATCCTGATAGTCACACGTGACACAAGGACAGTGGAGTCTTTGAAAAATCACTGTGACTAGTCTCTATCAATGAGTCTACAACAGATCTAGACATCAGGTGGAGAAAACCAGCAGAAGAACCAAACATCCAGACTCACCTGTCCCTCACAATCCACGGCACACGTCGTGCCTCAAACTACTCATGCACTGTATCCCAAATTGTCCTTTTCTGAAAAGCATTGATCCATATTGGAATGAATCAGTACTGACTGTGTTCATCATCTCCCTGAGGACCTTGGTCACTCACTCATGAATTCTGTTTCTGCATGGTAGCTGTGAATTTACCCCTCAAGTTAGGCTATTGGAGATAGTCAATAAAATAAAATCAAGCTCTAGAGCTTATTTCTAGAGGGGTAGAATGGAAAAGTAGAGAGGTTATGCTAAACCTGTACCTTGGGGCATTGTGTACAGTTCTGATTGCCCATATGTAAAGAATATAGGGCAGAATTTCACGGGCCCGAGCGGACACAAAATAGTGTAAGATGATGTCGGGCGAGCGTCCCCAGCGTCATCCCACACACGAGCAACCCTCAGGCCTGTGGGCGTGGGTGTCGGAGCTGCACCCAGCAACAATTATAGGGCCACTTCAGGCCATTAAAAAAGCAGTTGGTTTTGATTTCCCGTTGCCCGATAGATTTCACGCTCGTCACACGAGCAAAACAGGCAGGCACTTAGCCCACTTTCAACAAAACTTCATCCACGGGGAGGGGGGATATAAAGGGGTCAGCAGCATTGCCAGTGTGAGTAGGGAGGAGTTTAGGAGACAGTTTGCTGCTGGTTGCTTATTTGAACCTAACAGCTTCATCTCTGTTCTGAGCTTCAGTCTCAGCATTTCCAGGCGTCCTTTCAGGACCCATCGGTGTCTCTAAGGACCCCCAGAGGATTCAGACCGTGTGGACCCTTCCAGGTACCAGACAGCCTTCCCTTACCCTGGGAATGGGGATTGTGCTCTCCGCTGGGGGCACCTCCTCTGAGGAGGAAGAGAGGGGCAGAAGGGACACGAGGCCAGGTGTCTCAATGCAGCTTCCAGGGGAGGGACCTGTGGGGGGAGAGACGCAGACACAAGGGGGGCAGGGCCAGCAGGAAGTCCAAGGTGGAAGGGGGCCGCAGAAGACACCACTATCCTGCTGCCAGGTTTTACAGGGGGCAATGCAGCTACCTCAATATATCTGAGGTGCAGTGCTAAAGGAGGCTTCGCTTCTCCATGGAGACAGTGACCTTCATGATTGGTCCTGAGATCAGCTCCGACTGTGTGGGTGGACACCCCATGCCAGTGGCTCTGAAGGTCACAGTGGCTCTTAACTTCTGTGCCTCTGGCTCTTTCCAGGGGTCAGTGGGATTCTGCGCGGAATCTCCCAATCAGCTGTCCGCAGTTGTGTCGAGCTGGTGACAGAAGCTCTGTTCCAGCGGGTACTGACTTGAAGCCAGCCAGGCTGGGCAAGCCAGAGGCTTTGCAGCGATTGCTGGTTCCCCCGTGTCCAGGGTGCCTTCGACTGCCCACATGTGGCCATCAAGGAGCCAGCGGGTCAGCCGAGTGCCTTGGTCAATAGGAAGGGCTTCCACTCCATGAACGCCCAGATGGTTTGTGACCACAAGACGCAGATTCTGCAAGTCTGTGCAAGGTACCCTGGCAGCTCCCATGATGCTTACATCTTCCAGACACACTCAGGTGCCAAGGCTGTTCAGTGCTCCAGCCCAACTGGATGGAGGGTTGCTGGGTGACAAGGGCTATCTGTTGATCTCTGCCACTCAAGTTCAGAGTCAGGGCAGCGTTATCATAGGAGTCATGTCTCCACAAGGACAGTGATAGAGAGGAAGATAGGTCTTCTGAAGATACGCTTCTGATGCCTGGACCATTCAGGGGGAGCAGTGCAATATTCTCCAGAGTAGTTGTCACTGATGGTGGTTAAATGCTGCGCTCTCCACAATCTGGTACTGGCAAGGAGGGACCCACTGGAGGGAGAGGTTCTTCAGACAGCCCCACAGGCCACAGAGGGTGAATCCAGTGGTGAGTCAGGAGAGGAGCTCAGTGAGGAGAATGTTGATGGCGTGGAGGCTGACCTCTGGATCCTTCGGGGATGCAGGGACACCTTAATCCAAGGCTGCTTCAGCTCGGCTGTCAAAGATCAGCTTCCACCTCATGCCAGGGACACCACCTCCATCCCGGGTGTCTGAAATGATTCTTTCCTTTGAACCCAAAGTCCACTCAGTGCCTGTGCAATAAAGTTTAGAGCCACTCACGTCCAGCGTGAGATACTGGCGTGTCCTACAAAACAAGTGGAGCACGCTCAGACCATGAAGACAAAAGTAAAATATATATCATTTTGACACATATCCAATAAACAGAACTCTTTCTGATGTTAATGGCCACACCAATAAACATATTAACAAAACATGACAGAACAGAAGATCACCCGTGAAACAGCCCCTCTTGTGCTCATGGTGCCTGAAATTACATTTGCAAATTCTGTATCTTGTAGCGCCACCCCCCTGCTGGCACTGGCATTGAAGCCAGCTGCTGACTCTGCTGTCCTGTTGGCCTCGATGACCTTGGCGGTTTCCTCTGGCCAGTGGAGCCTGTGCTGGCCCCGCCTGGGAGGGAGCAGCCAGTGCCACGACTGGCATCTACCCAGTCATCGCAGCCTCATCAGATGTCACGGTCACTGGCAGAGGAGTTGCTGCCATCATCCAGAGCGCCCTCAGGGGAGCCCACAGAGACGACAAGCAACTCGTGCCAACGTGAGGTTGCTGTGGACCTCCCTGCACATTGTTGCTGGATGGGCACCGAGCTGAGATACTGGGTGCCTCATCCACCTCGCACACTGACCACCTGAAGTCATTACCTGTGTGAAGGCTGCAGGTCCGAGTGCAACCCCAGGAACCCCTGATTCTGTCCCTGTAGTTGCCACTCCATGAGAGAATGGCCACTCTGTCAATGGAGGAGGCAGTGTGCTTGGCCATGATGGTCAACTCAGCGCTCACGCTCCGCATGGACTCCTCCACAACAGGGACCATGGCACACAGACCCTCATGGATCTCCGCCAGATCCTCCCACACATCCCACTGGACATCCAGCATCTGCCGTCAAATGGACGACTCCAGGGGCTCATCATCTGCCTTTGAATCAGCATCGTCCAGGTCTCCAGCAGCCCTCCAACTGCCGGGCACACACTCCCTCTGCCTGCTCTCCAAGCGAGTGCGAAGTGCCCTCACCGCTATGTGCTGACAATCTAATGCCCACGGAGGAGCTGGTATCTGTGCTGGTGCTTGCTGCAGAGAGGGGGTGTGACGCAGGTGCATCTAAAGCCCTGTGGTCCTCTGGCATCAAGGGTGGCTCTTCAGAGTACTGCATTCATGGGCGAGCTGGTGATTCTAGGGGAGAACAACGATACGTAATTAGTTTAGGTCATCACATTGTCACTGTGCATGCCAGGCACCCTGGTGACTCAATGGAGATCTGCATTACGGTGCTATCATCTTTCAGTGATCAATGCGGACTCCAGGTTTGAGGCTCCCATCAGTAATGAGAATACACAAGAATGTTTGCACAGTCCCGACACTCTCACCTCTGTGTGCTGCACTCTTACCTTTGACAGAGAGCCCCTGCCTCTCCATGACTGGCTGACAGAGGTGGGTGGCAGCACTCCAGCTCCAAGGCATCCATCTCTTACCTCATCATTTATTGCCACCGACTTTTATTGCCCATTCCTCCATCCCTCGTTGCCCTTAAGAAGGCGGTGGTGAGCTGCCTTCTTGTACTGCTGCAGTCCATGTGGTGTAGGTACACCCACAGTGCTGTTAGGGAGGGAGTTCTAGGATTATGACCCAGCGACAGTGAAGGAACGGTGATATATTTCCAAGTCAAGATTGTGAGTGACTTCGAGAGCAACTTCCAGGTGGTGTTATTCCCATCTATCTGCTGCCCTTGTCCTTCTAGTTGGTAGTGGTCATGGGTTTGGAAGATGCTGTCGAAGGAGCCTTGGTGAATTCCTGCAGTGCATCTTGTAGATGGTACACACTGCTGCTACTGTGTGTCGGTGGTGGAGGAAGTGAATTTGGGGCCAATCAAGTGGGCTGCTTTGTTCTGGATGATGTCCAGCTACTTGTGTTGTTGGAGCTGCACTCATCCAGGCAAGTAGGAGGATTCAATCACGGTCAATGGTAACCTCTAGGATGTTGATAGTGGGGGATTCAGTGATGGTAATGCCATTGAACATCAAGGGTCAATGATTAAATTCTCTCTTATTGGAGATGGTCATTGCCTGGCACTTACGTGGTGTGAATGTTAATTGCCGCTTGACAGCACAAGCCTAGATATTGCTGCATTTGGACATGGACTGCTTCAGTATCTGAGGTGTCGCGAATGGTGATGAACATTGTGCAATCATCAGCGAACATCCCCACTTCTGACCTTATGATGGAAAGAAGGTCATTGATGAAGCAACTGAAGATGACTAGGACAAGGACACTACCCTGAGGAATGCCTGCAGTGATGTCCTGGAGCTGAGATGATTGACCTTCAACAACCACAACCATCTTCCTTTGTGCTAGGTATGACTCCAACCAGCGGAGAGCTTTCCCCCTGATTCCTATTGACTCCAGTCTTACTTAGGCTCCTTGATGCCACACTCCATCAAATGCTGCTTTGATGTCAAAGGCACTCGCTCTCACCTCACCTCGGGAGTTCAGCCCTTTTGTCCATGTTTGAACCAAAGCTATAATGAGGTCAGGAGCTGAGTGGCTCTGGCGGAACCCAAACTGGGCGTCAGGTTATTACTGAGCTAGTGCCGCTTGATAGCACTGTTGATGATTCCTTTGCACCCATGCGTGCCGCACAACATTGTGGCTGCTGACCTCAGCTGCCTCTCCTCCCAGGCCTTTTTGGTCAGGTGTGGTGGCCTCTTCCTGCCATCCTTGGGTACAAGAGTGTCTTCTGCCTGACACCGACCTCCTCCTCCAGGACCACGAGACACTCGTCCAAGAAACAGGGGGCCGAGTGCCCACCTGACTGTCCCTCCCACCTGACGTCTCCAGCCGCTGGTGATGCCATTGTTTGAATGAAATGGTTTCCTGGGCAGACTCCAAAGATTCTCTCCTGGCAGCCTTCAGGGAGCGGCCTGTGCCGCTTTTAAAGTACTTGCTGGGTCGCCATTGGACCGGGCACCTAACAGGCTTCCACCCTCACCTGGCCCTTTCCGACCATTGAGAACACGCGTTTCACGCTGGGCGGACCTTAATTAGCCATCCAGTGTGAAATTACATTTGCAACAGGACCACGGCCAGGAGCGGATTCCACATCCGCTTCCACTGCCGCCGACTTGACGCAAATGCCAAGCGTGAAATTCAGGCCATAGACTGACTGCAGAAGGTGTAAAGAGATTCACAGGGATGGTACCAGAACTACAAAAGTTTACCTATCAGGGAAGGGTGAACAGTCTCGGTCTCTTTTCTCAATGAGAAGCCTTGAAGGGTGACCTAATAGTTCTTTACATTATGAAAGGTTTTGACAGAGAGAATATTTCGTCTTGTGGGGAAGAGCATAACTAGAGACCGTCAATATAAGATAGTCACCGAGAAATCCAATTGGGAATTCAGGAGTAACTTCTTTACCCAGAGAGTTTGGAGAATGTGGAACTTGCCACCACCAGAGCTGGTTGAGGTAAGTAGTATGGATGCATTCAAGGGGAAACTTGAACATGTGAAGTGGTTTTGTCACTGGATTAGTATTCTAGAGCTCCAGGATAATTCTCTTGGGACCTGCGTTCAAATCCGACCATGTGGCAGATGGTGAAATTTGAATTCAATACAAATCTGGAATTAAAAACCTGATGATGACCATGAAACCATTGTCGATTGTTGTAAAAACCCATCTGGTTCACGAATGTCCTTTAGGGAAGGAAATCTGCCATCCTTACCTGGTCTGGCCTACATGTGATCCAGACCCACAGCAATGTGGTTGACTCTTAACTGCCCCCTGAAATGGCCTAGCAAGCCACTCAGTTCTATCAATCCACTAAAACTTCTTAAAGGAGAGAAACCGGATGGACCACCTGGCATCGACCTAGGCACCAGAAACGACAACAGCAAACCCAGCCTGTCGACTCTGCAAAGTCTTCCTTACTAACATCTGGGAGCTAGTGTCAAAATTGGGAGAGCTGTCTCACAGACTAGTCTAGCTTGACATAATCATCCTCACGGAATCATATCTTACAATTAATGTCCCAGACACCACCATCACCATCTCTGGTATGCTCAGTCCCACTGGCAGGACAGACCCAGCAGAGGTGGGGGCACAGTGGTATACAGTCAGGAGGGAGTTGCCCTGGGAGTCCCCAACATCGACCCCGGACCCCATGAAGCCTCATGGCATCAGGTCAAACATGGGCAAGGAAACCTCCTGCTGATTACCACGTTCCACCCCCACTCAGCTGATGAATCAGTGCTCCTCCATGTTGAACATCACTTGGAGGAAGAGCTGAGGGTGGCAGGGGTGCAGAATGTACTCTGGGTGGGGGACTTCAGTTTCCAAGAGTGGCTTGGTAGCACCACTACTGACCAAGCTGGCCGAATCCTAAAGGACATAGCTGCTAGACTGGGTCTGCGGCAGGTGGTGAAGGAACCAGCAAGAGGGACAAACATACTTGACCTCATCCTCACCAACCTGCCTGCTGTAGATGCATCTGTCCATGATCTTATCGGTAGGAGTGACCACCACCACAGTCGTCGTGGAGACGAAGTCCCACCTTCACATTGAGGATACCCTCCAACACTCTGTGTGGCACTATCGCCCTGTTAAATGAGATAGATTTCAAGCAGATCTAGCAACTCTACTGGGCAACCACGAGGTGCTGTGGGCCATCAGCGGCAGCAGATTTGTACTCAACCACAACTTGTAACCTCATGGCCTGGCATAGCCCCCACTCTACCAATACCACCAACCCTGGTTCAGTGAAGAGTGCAGAGGGCAGACCTGCCACATCCAGTCATGAATGGTGTTGGACAATTAAACAACTCACTGGAGGAAGAGGCTCCACAAATATCCCCATCCTCAATGATGGAGGAGCCCAACACAGCAGTGCAAAAGATAAGGCTGAAGCATTTGCAACAATCTTAAGCAAAAATGCTGTGTGTATGAATCATCTCTGGCTCCTTCTGAGGTCCCCAGCATCACAGAAGGGAAGGCAGTGACATAATGGTATTGTCACTGGCCTAGTAATCCAGAGACCCAGGGTAATGCTCTGGGGACCTGGGTTTGAGTCCCACCATGGCAGATGGTGAAATGTGAATCCAATAATAACCTGGAACTAAAAGTCTGATGGCTAGGAAACCATTGCCACCTGCCGTAAAGACTCATCCCTTTACGGAAGGGAATCTGCCATTCTTACCTAGTCTGGCCTACATATGACTCCAGACCCACAGGAATGTGCTTGACTTCTAAATCACCTCTGAACAAGGGCAATTAGGGATGGGCAAAAAATGCTGGCCTAGCCAGTGACGCCACATCCCATTAATTAATAAAAAGAAAATCAAGAAATGGCTGATGTCACTGTAATGGCTATTTGCCCTGACAATATTTGGGCAATAGTACTTGTACCCCAGAAGTTGCTGTGCCCCTCGCCAAGCTGTTCCAGTACAGCCACAACCCTGGCATCTACCCAGCTATGTGGAAAATTGCCTAGGTATGTCCTGTACACAAAAAGGACATATCCAACCCTGCCAATCACCAGAGGTCAGTCTACTCTTGATCATCAGTAAACTAATGGAAGGGGTCATCAACAGTGCTGTCAAGTGGCACTTGCTTAGCAATAGCCTGCTCACTAATGCTCAGTTTGGGTTCTGCCAGGGCCACTCAGCTCCTAACCTCATTACAGCCTTGGTTCAAACATGGGCAAAAGAGCTGAACTCCAGAGGTGAGGTGGGTGTGACTGCCCTTGACATCAAGGCAGCATTTGACTGAGTGTGGTAACAAGGAGCTAGGGCTCCTTGCTGGAGTCAATGGGAATCAGGGGGAAACTCTCCGCTGATCATGCCTAGCACAAAGGAAGATGGTTGTGGTTGTTGAACATTAATCTATCTCAGTTCCAGACCATCACTGCAGGAGTTCCTCAGGGTAGTGTCCTCGGCCCAACCATCTTCAGCTGCTTCATCAATGGCCTTCCTTCCGTCATGAGGTCAGAAGTGGGGATGTTCGCTGATGATTCAGCACCATTCGCGATGACTCAGATGCTAAAGCAGTCCATGTCCGAATGCAGCAAGACGTGGACAAAACCCAGGCTTGGGCTGACAAGTGCCAGGTAATGACCATCTCTAACAAGAGAGAATCTAACCATCGCCTCTTGATTCAATGGCATTACTGTCACTGAATCTCCATTATCAACATCCTGGGGGTTACCATTGACCAGAAACTGAACTGGACCAGCCATATAAATACTGTGGCTACAAGAGCAGGTCAGAGGCTAGGAATTGTGCGACGAGTAATTCACCACCTGACTCCCCAAGAACTGTCGACCATCTATAAAGCACAAGTCAGGAGAGTGATTGAATACTCTCCACTTGCCCAGATGAGTGCAGCTCCAACAACACTTAGGAAGGTTGACACCATCCAGGACAAAGCTTGATTGGCACCCTATCCACAAGCAATCACTCCCTCCACCGCCAATGCACACTAGCAGCAGTGTGCACCACCTACAAGATGCACTGCAGAAGCTCACCAAGACTCCTTAGACAGCACCTTCCAAACCCACGACTGCTACCATCTAGAATCTAGAAGGACAGGGGCTGCAGCCATATGGGAACACCACCACCTGGAAGATCCCCTCCAAGCCATTCACCATCCTGACTTGAAACATATCGCCGTTCCTTCACTGTCACTGGGTCAAAATCCTGGAACTCCCCTCCTAACAGCACATGGACTGCAGTGGTTCAAGAAGGCAGCTCATCACCACCTTCTCAAGGGTTATTAGGGATGGGCAATAAATGCTGGTGTAGCCAGTGACACCCACACATCTGATGAATGAATAAAAAAAAAGGGTTATGTGGTAGAGTTAGAGGAGGAGCATTGGAATGTTCAAGAGGAGCATAAAGACAGGCCTGGACTGCTTGGGCCAAATGGCCTGTTTCTGTGCCCTATATTTTTAAAATGTGGGTCGTGCTTTCTGGTTCTCCTGATGTGGGCAAGGTGAAATAAGTTGTCATGGTCTACAGTGTTTGAAAAAGGATGCAAATTTGAAGGAATGAAACACCATATTAGGATGAATAGAGAATAGAAGTCTCTACATAAAGTTTAAAAAGAAAGAAAATGAATAGAATGAGGAATGGATGACTGAGCATGTAGATATCAAGCAGCTCTTTTCTTCACCTTTTTAGGTGTTTATTAGGATATTAATGCTATTATTTAATTAATGAAAATCTCCTTGATGTGAGTAGATTTATTGCTGTGATATCAATGTTTGTTTAGTGGTAATATTGCAGTAATTAACCTCTGATTTTGGATCATTAATTGAAGAGGACAAATATCCAGGGCTACTGGGAAAAGGTAGAGTGGCACTCTCCTTCAGAGAGTCAGCACAGACACGACATGTTGATCTGTGCTGTAACCATTCTAAGATTCTATGATTGAGGAGATTTGTTGCTATTAGTGCGTGTTTAGAGGTACACAAGTAATGTATATATCCCTAATGTGACAGATTTATTCCTGCAATATGAAGATTTGTGTGGTGGTAATATCCCATTAACGAACCTCTCTGATGTATGTTGATTTATTGCTGTAATGTTAGAATGAGGTGCTGTGGCTAATCTCAGTCATACCATTGGCCGTGTCACTGCATCAACCTTCTCTGTGCCTCTTCTTGTGACTGCTCATAGTGCAGAAGTGTCTCGTGCTCCCTATACCAAGTCCATATGGAAATGACAGAGAACATAAAAGAGAAGCGACCTTCCTGTTTAAGAAACATTGCAGAATTCTTGTCATGTTTGTGTAAATACAATGCAAAGACATACTTTATTTGAGTCAGACTTTGGGATTGTTTCCCAGATTGCTGTCATTCTGTAAGCTGTACAGGGAATAAACTCCTACAGTGCTTAACCCCACTGTTCCTCAATCCTTATCCTTTGTTTAAAGTTTGTTATGAAAACCAAAAGCTGGCAACAATTTACATTAGGCCTGGTGGCAAGAAAGATTGAGCACAAGATTGATTCTAACAGCTTTGGATACTTGTAATCAGATGCAATACTGTTAATTTAAGAAAACTTATATAGCACCTTTCACATCTTTCCTGCATTTCAAATTGCTTTAGTTTAAATGAAATATCTTTGAAGTATATTAACTTGGATTTGTGTACAGCAACACCTTATAGACAGTTAATGAGATGAATGGCCATTTAATCTCCTTAGTGATGGCATCTGAGGGATAAATGTTGGCCAAGACACTAGGAGAAATTCCTTTCTCTTCCACCAGTGCCATGGGATTGGTTTAATGTGTCACTGGACACCTTCCTCACTGATCTTATGTGAGCCTCCCATACCATTGCTCAGCATGAGTCAGGGCAATTTATTTTATAAAGTCAGGAGAATTATTTAATTGAATGTAGGTATGCATTCTGTTACGATCTTCATGGAGACCAGTAAGGTTTAAACAGATTTGAACTTCCAGTTAATAGCTGAAAGAATTACATTTCTAGATTTTGCATTTTAAGACATTAACTGTAACAAAGGACTAGAAATACGTTTAACTAAACATTATCTTTGTAGGCAACTTGTACATTAAACCACAGAATGGAATACCACCCTCCCCACTTCTCCTCGGCCCAAATGGGGAAAAAACGCACTTCACAGGTATACTTTACATTGACCTTTCCATAGACATTCAATTTTCCCAGAATAAATCCAAAGTGATTCCTAATTCCTGAGTGTTTATTTCCGTTCTTTTCTTTCTTAGCCAGGTACCTTCCAATTTTAATACTGTCTCCCAGTAAGGTTTTCTTTTCCCAAAGACTCTCCCTCTAGCCCAAGCTAAGTGACTCTTCCAGTCTCATTTTAACTCCCCACAAATTTGATCTTTTCAACCAGAAACTGAACTGGACTCACCATATAAATACAGTGGCTACAAGAGCAGGTCAGAGATTAGGAATCGTGGGACGAGTAACTCACCTCCTGACTCCCCAAAGCCTGTCCACCATCTACAAGGCACTGGTCAAGAGCGTGATGGAATACTCCCCACTTGCCTGGATGAGTGCAGCTCCCACAACACTCAAGAAGCTTGACACCATCCAGGACAAAGCAGCCCACTTGATTGGCACCACATCCACAAACATTCACTCCCTCCATCACTGACGCACACTAGCAGCAGCATGTACCATTTATAAGATGCACTGCAGGAATTCACCAAGGCTCCTTAGAAATCATCTTCCAAATCCATGACCACTGCCACCTAGAAGGACAAGGAGAACAGATATGTGGGAACATTACTGCCTGGAAGTTCCCCTCCAAGTCACTCACCATCCTGACTTGGAAATATATCGCCGTTCCTTCACTGTCACTGGGTCAAAATCCTGGAACTCCCTACCTAACAGCACTGCGGGTGTACCTACACCACAGGGACTGCAGCAGTTCAAGAAGGCAGCTCACCACCACCTTCTCAAGGGCAACTAGGGATGGGCAATAAATGGTGGCCCAGCCAGTAAAGCCCATATCCCTTGAATCGAATTTTTAAAAAAATTTGAATGTGAGTTTCCACTCGCATTACTGCGCAGTGAAGCATAGGGACTTTTTTGACTTCTAGCATCTTCCTCTCTCCCAAATCCAAGCTTCCTCTGCATCCTTCCCTGTAGCAATATGAATCATGTGGGTTTTGTATCTAGGTAGAAATGCTAATTAGCTACCCTTGAGAGCCCAGCTTTCTTTCGCCTTGGAAGTAAATAGACAATTTAATGCACAACTGATTACAACTGACAATTTTCTGGGACTTTGGAGACTCAATCTCCAATATTAATCAAGAAACTGCTGCCTTTGTCTCCAAGTGTAAGTACCTTGAAACATCAATGCAGTAAAAGAATCTAAGCCTTCCTTTAATCTCTAACAATCAAACTCGGGCTTACTGTTAGACACAGTCCCAAAACACAACGGTCATCTTCACAACCTCAGTTGTAACAATTCCTTTTTGGAAGGTAGGTAACGAGTGGCAGGAGAAAGAATTTTTTTTCTGATTGGCATGACGTGACAAGTGGTGTTTCCCCAAGATCTGTATTGAGGCCTTATATTTATTAGACTTTGACAAAGGAATAGGGTCTTGCATATCCAAGTTTGCAGATGACACAGTTACATGGTGAGAAGCTAGACCCTGCAGAGGAACAGAGAGTGTTGAGAGACCAAGTATAGAAATCACTGAAAGTAAATGGGCGTATACAATGAGGAATCAGCATGGCTGTTTCCCAGAGGCTGGAATATAAAAGGGAGGAAATGATGCCTCAGTTTCTCAAATAATTGGGAAATAAATAAAAACAACAGCTATTAATGAACCTGAAGCTGTCAGACTGTCGTAACACTCCAGCTGGCTTAATGAATTCCTTCAGGAAAGGAGACTTTACTGTTCTTCCCAGCAATGGGCCAATGTCAGCCCAGAACCACGCCGACTTGGGTGTCTCTTAGCTGTCCTCTGAAGTGGCCGAGCGGTTGCTGCATTGGTTGAAGAAGGCAGACCACCAAGGCAACCTTGCCGGGAAAATTAGCGATGGGCAATGAATGCCAGCCTTGTCTGTGATGCACACATCCCCAGAATGAATGAATGAATAATTGTCTTAAAGAACTTTAAAGGGATAGGTCAGGTTAGCAGATAATCAACTTCAAATTATTTTGTTTTTTGACCTGGGTCCAGAATATCTCCAGGCATCAGCAGTGATTATTGTCTGCAGCTGATTGTATGGCACGTGGGAGCCTATGAGCCTATAAAAGCCTGCAGTTGTATGGGACCAGCCCGCTAGCTATTATCTCACGTCCCGTGAGGCGGCCATTCAGTCTGTGAACCTCCTATTACTTCAAACTGGTCTGCCAGCAAGAGTAACCAGAAAGGACTGTTACAATGAATGCAATAAACAGTCACAGTGGTTTAGTGAAACCCTTCTAGAGTGTGTTCCTCTCAGGCTATAGGATGACTTGCCCAGATAGTCTTTTTGGTAAGCAAATACTCTTAAGCGGCATCTCAAGCTGGTGTTCGCAGAGTTGGGTGTGACTCAGTTATCGGATCAGCAAGAGCAAGGCCTAAGGATTAATTTGGAACAAAGTGACTGTTGCTGAGTGCTGCTTTATACTGGGCTCAGTGCTCCATGTGGTGTTAGTTACCTGATTAGCACAGCCCCATCAGATGCGAAGATCATAACAAAGGAAGCGACCATATTTCTCCCCATTGTTGGGCTGCCTCTAGCCCCAGCCTGAACTCTCCTGCACTGCCAGCTACTTTCCACCGGGTCTCTTGCCGATTCTTTCCCACTTTGAGATGGCCGTCCATTCTTCCCTGGCACCAGAGGAGGGTCTCTTACTCTCTCCGCCTCCACTCCCCAGTACTGAGCCTGTCACTGCTGAGAGCAGCACAGTGGGAAATTATTCAGTGCCTTTGTTGCAAAGTGGTGGCATCTTCACAACAAAACTTCTAATTTCGGCAGAGGCCACCTTGTTTGGAGCAAGTCGCAGCTCCAAGCTCCTGAAGCAGCCGACTCTTTCTGAAGTAGAGAACCACGGGCGCAGGTTGACTCCTGTTACCTCACCATTCCTTATCTATTGCCTGTATACTGAGGGTCACCGGGTTATCCCATTATTAGTGGAAGCTTGGGGAGGTCTGACCCCCTTCTCACCTTCCTCACACACGCTCTCATTCCACCCTTCACCCGCTCCCCCACTCCACTTGCCTTCTCCCCTCCTCCCCTCTTCTGTCCAGGACGCTGAGGTCAGTTATAGTAACCTGGCTAACCAGTGGCCAGCTGAGATCAGTGGCGGAAGCTGGCACCTTGCTTCTCTACCTGCCACCAGCCAGATCAGCTGCCTCCCAGACCAGTTGAGTTAACTCAGACCCTACGGTTTGACAGACTGTATGCCCATGTGGCCAAACACAACCCCAGTTGTTCTTATTTACAGTACTCGAATGTCCCTTGGGAGACAGGCTCCTTAGTTTATCCTCTGAGCCAGCTGACTAATGGTTAATTAGTTTTGTTAAACCTAAACAGTGTATGACACACAGCTGTCTACTCATGCAGTGACATTTTCAAATGAGTCAACGGATCTTCCTAACTAAATAAAGAAAATCAAAATATTCCTTTGCCAAATGTGTCCCGACACTGTCCTCTTATAGTTAAATTGCTGCACAAAACACCCACATCCCATGAATGAATGAAAAAACCTTGCATTTAAGTATCACCTTTAACATAATATAACTCCCCCAGAAGCTTCACAGGAACATCATCAAATAAGATTTGGCACAGAGCAACGTAGAGACAGTCGGACAGGTGACCAGAGCACTTAGGCAAAAATAAAAGCTTTAAACCGTGCCTTAAAGGAGTAGAGAGAGAGATTGAAAGGTTTATGGAGGGAATTCTAGAGTTTGGGGCCCACATCTCTGAAGGCACAGTCACCAGTATTGTGGTGACGGATATGGGCGTTGCACACGATGTTTTCACTTTGTGGAACACTGGTTATTTTTATCTTGTCAATCCCAGGGCCTACACTGCAGGAGACCAGCAAGATGGGATAGAAAACACATTCAGTCAGGAAGCAGTGCTTAGATCATAGAATGTTTACAGCGTAAAAGGAGGCCATTCAGCCCATCATGCCTGTGCCAGCTCTCTGCAAAAGCAACTCAGCTAGTCCCTCTCCCCTGTCCCACTCCCTTGTCCTATCTCCATAGCCCTGCATGTCTCTTCTCTTCAGGTGCTTATTCAATTCCCTCTTGGAATGACACAATTGAATCTGTCTCCACCACATTTTTAGGCAGTACGTTCCAGATCCTAACCACTTGCTGCATTAAAAAGCTTTTCCTCATGTCATTGCAGGTTCACCTTAATCACCTTAAATCTGTGCCCTTGGTTTTCAACCCTTCCACCAATGGGAACAGTTTCTCCCTATCTGCCCTGTCCAGACCCTTCAAGATTTTGAATACCTCTATCAAATCTCCTCTCAACCTTTTATTTGTTAAGGAGAATGGCCCCGGTTCTCCAATTGATCCACTTAACTGAAGTTTCTCAGCCCGGAACTATACTTGTAAACCTTTTCTGCATCCCTCTAAAGTCTTCACATCCTTCCTAAAGTGCGGTGCCCAGAACTGCACACACTACTCCAGTTAAGGCCAAACCAGTGTTGTAGACAGGTTTATCATAACTTCCTTACTCTTGTAATATAGTCCTTTTTATAAACCACTTTCTCAGCCTGCTCTGCTATTTCCAACGATTGTGCACGTATAAACCCAAGTCCCTTTGCTCCTGCACCCCTCTTAGAATTGTGTCCTTTATTTTATATTTTCTTCCTTCTTCCTTTCACAGTGAATCACCTCGCACTTCTCTGCATTAAATTTCATCATCTGCTTGCCTGTCCATGTTCTCTTGAAGCCTATCACCATCCCCCTCACAGGTCACAATATTTCTAAGTTTTGTAACTTCTGCAAATTTTGGAGTTGTGCCCTGCACAACAACATGTTAAGAAAACCAGTGGTCTTGATGCTGACTGCATGGGGACCCCAGTTTATACCTTTCCTTCAGTCTGAAAAACACCTGTTCACCACTACCCTCTCTACCTGTCACTCAGCCAACTTCCTAACCATGCTGCCACTTTTATTCCATGGGATTTAACTTTGCTTTGGGATTTAGAAGGAAAGGGGAAGTGCAGTATATCAGTCAGTATTTATTTGCTTTTATGTGTTGGACAGTTACAGAGAATTGCTTTGAATTGACAGCACAGCCATTTGGCCCAACTGGTCAATGTTGTTCTTTATGTTTCACATAAGTCTCCTCCCACCTTTTTTTAATCATTCTTTCATGGGATGGGATCACTAGCTAGGTCAGCATTTATTGCCCATCCCTAATGTCTCTTATTCAGAGGCCATTTAAGAGTGAACCACATTGCTGTGGGTCTGGAGTCACATGTAGGCCAGGCCAGGTAAGGATAGCAGATTTCCTTCCCGAAAGGGAATCGACAATGGTTTTGTGGTTGTCATCAGACTTTTAATTCCAGATTTTTATTGACTGATGGGATTTGAACCCAGGTCCCCAGAGCATTACCGTGGGTCTCTGGAATACCTCCCTCCCCTAACCTAAGCCTATCAGCATTCTTTTCTATCCCTTACTCCCTCATGTATTTATCCAGCTTCCCCTTAAATGTAACAATGCTATTTGCCTCACCTATTTCCTGTGGTGGCAAGTTCCCCATTCTCACCACTCTGGGTAAAGAAGTTTCTCCTGAATTTTCCTATTGAATTTATTAGTTCAAGCCTATTTTCCCATCCAACACTAGAGATCAGCGTCATGGCTGTTGAATGCAATGGTCCAAATGTCTGCACTATTCCAGGTATAGCCTGGTCTAGATCTGAACAGCATCAGGAAACTCGCTCATTCAACAAAACCCTTTTAACCGTTGTCTTTTTTGGATCCATAGAACCATAGAACACTACAGCACAGAAAACAGGCCATTTGGCCCTTCTAGTCTGTGCTGAAATATTATTCTGGAGAGGAGCTCCCCTGATAGCTCAGCCAGTTTGTCCAGGATTAACCTGGCTGATTCCATATAAATGTCTCTCTGCTTCCTGAGCTGAGCTTGGCAGATTGGTGATAAAGGTGAGATTCTTCTCTTCGTCACAGGTACTGGGAGGCGATTGGTCGGTGGGATGAAGCCATTCAGCTGATGCCGGACTGTGCCGCACTCTACGAGATGAAAGCACAGGTATTAACACCAGACTCCCACATTTAACTCGCTCAGTTATCACTTTTCATTAGTTTTAATATCTGTTTAACGTGATGATGCATACTGTAATCTCTACCAGCTAAAACGTGCAAAAAGTCCAACAGTCCTGCCTCATTTTGATTGATTACTCACCTGTCCAATGCTCTCTCACTCCAGAAAGCCATCTGATTGTCCCCTGACCTCATTTACACTCACTGCTTAGTATCAGCCGTGGCTCGGCTCAGAGTTAGAAGCTTGTGGGTTCAGGCCCCACCCTGAGACTTCAGAGACTGACACTCCAGTGCAGTACCAAGGGA
The DNA here is from genome assembly GCF_017639515.1 of Carcharodon carcharias. Taxonomy (NCBI): domain Eukaryota; kingdom Metazoa; phylum Chordata; class Chondrichthyes; order Lamniformes; family Lamnidae; genus Carcharodon; species Carcharodon carcharias. Next base: position 15,425 of record NW_024470531.1, on the reverse strand, counting down.
ATATTGCATTGTCAATGGTGCCGCCTTTCAGAAGAGACGTTAAACTGAGGTCCCGTCTGCCCTGTGAGGTGGATATTAAGGATCTCACGACATTATTTGAAGAAGAGCAGGGGAGTTATCCCTGATGCCCTTGTCTAAGATCACTGAAATAGATGATTTATTAATTTGTGAATTCACTGTACACAAAACTTCATGTTACAATGGTGACTACACGAGAGAAGCATTTCATGGCTGTAGAGCTTTGGAGTATCCTGAAGCTACAAAAGGTGCTGCAAAGGTTTCCCAGCTCCTGACTCTATCCCTCTCCCTGGTTACCTGAGATTAAGCCAGTTTGTTTGCAACCTTGGTGTCACATTTGATCCTGACATGAGATTCTGACCTCATTCATGCCATCAATAAGACCACCTATTTCTGCTTCCAAAACTCGCCCCTGGCTCAGCTCATCTGCTGCAGAAACCCTTATCCATCCCAGGGCATTCTCGAGACTGCAATGCACTCCTGGCTGCTCTCCCACATTCTACCCTCCGTAAACTTAACCATGTCTGTGACCAACCTGGTTGTATATTTTTGTAGAGGTCAGCGGCAGGGTAGATAAGATGCTATGTATGTGGATTGTCAGAGGAATTTGGGGAGGTTCTGCACAATAAGAACATACAAAATTGACTATGATTAGTTGAGAGGTAGGAGACAGAAGTAGAGTTGTAATAGGTGGCGATTCCCCAGCTTTCTGCACTGGTGCCTGAACTTTTGGAAAGAAATATGAATGATTTAGACAACTCTTTATTCTTTCCACGATGAAAGTTGCCAGGTGGCAATGAATTAGGAAAGACAGTGAGTTCTGTTGGTGAGAGCAGGAAGTTACAATGGGATTAAGTGAGTGTGAGATAATGCGCGAATTGGACTATATTTTTCACAGCAAAAAAGAAGGAGCTGTGTAGGAGCAAATCATTAAAAACTGGTGCACGGGTAGAAAGCCGAATCAAAATGATAAACAGAATGTTGGTTTTCACCTTTGGGTGGGGAAGCTGGAATATGAAGGGGTGGAATGGACTGAATAGCCTTTTCTGCTCCTGTTTCATGGAAGATAACCCATACTGTGTCTGCCCTGGAGTGTTTGCTGGGGACAGTGCAGAGTGAGCTTTACTCTGTGTCTAACCCTGTGCTGTACCTGTCCTGGGAGTGTTTGATGGGGACAGTGTAGAGGGAGCTTTACTCTGTATCTAACCCCGTGCTGTACCTGTCCTGGGAGTGTTTGATGGGGACAGTGTAGAGGGAGATTTACTCTGTAACTAACCTCATGCTGTACCTGTCCTGGGAGCATTTGATGGGGACAGTGTAGAGGGAGCTTTACTCTGTATCTAACCCCGTGCTGTACCTGTCCTGGGAGTGTTTGATTGGGACAGTGTAGAGGGAGTTTTACTCTGTATCTAACCCCGTGCTGTACCTGTCCTGGGAGTGTTTGATGGGGACAGTGTAGAGGGAGATTTACTCTGTAACTAACCTCATGCTGTACCTGTCCTGGGAGTGTTTGATGGGGACAGTGCAGAGGGGACTTTACTCTGTATCTAACCCCGTGCTGTACCTGTCCTGGGAGCGTTTGATGGGGACAGTGTAGAGGGAGCTTTACTCTGTATCTAACCCCGTGCTGTACCTGTCCTGGGAGTGTTTGATGGGGACAGTGTAGAGGGAGTTTTACTCTGTATCTAACCCCGTGCTGTACCTGTCCTGGGAGTGTTTGATGGGGACAGTGTAGAGGGAGCTTTACTCTGTATCTAACCCCGTGCTGTACCTGTCCTGGGAGTGTTTGATGGGGACAGTGTAGAGGGAGCTTTACTCTGTATCTAACCCCATGCTGTACCTGTCCTGGGAGCGTATGATGGGGACGGTGTAGAGGGAGCTTTACTCTGTATCTAATCACGTGCTGTACCTGCCCTGGGAGTGTTTGATGGGGACAGTGTAGAGGGAGCTTTACTCTGTATCTAACCCCATGCTGTACCTGTCCTGGGAGTGTTTGATGGGGACAGTGTAGAAGGGACTTTACTCTGTATCTAACCCCATGCTGTACCTGTCCTGGGAGTGTCTGATGGGGACAGTGTAGAAGGGACTTTACTCTGTATCTAACCCCATGCTGTACCTGTCCTGGGAGTGTCTGATGGGGACAGTGTAGAAGGGACTTTACTCTGTATCTAACCCCATGCTGTACCTGTCCTGGGAGTGTCTGATGGGGACAGTGTAGAAGGGACTTTACTCTGTATCTAACCCCATGCTGTACCTGTCCTGGGAGTGTCTGATGGGGACAGTGTAGAAGGGACTTTACTCTGTATCTAACCCCATGCTGTACCTGTCCTGGGAGTGTCTGATGGGGACAGTGTAGAGGGAGCTTTACTCTGTATCTAACCCCGTGCTGTACCTGTCCTGGGAGTGTTTGATGTGGACAGTGTAGAGGAAGCTTTACTCTGTATCTAACCCTGTGCTGTACCTGTCCTGGGAGTGTCTGATGGGGACAGTGTAGAGGGAGCTTTACTCTGTATCTAACCCCGTGCTGTACCTGTCCTGGGAGTGTTTGATGTGGACAGTGTAGAGGAAGCTTTACTCTGTATCTAACCCTGTGCTGTACCTGTCCTGGGAGTGTTTGATGGGGACAGTGTAGAGGGAGCTTTACTCTGTATCTAACCCCGTGCTGTACCTGTCCTGGGAGTGTTTGATGGTGACAGTGTAGAAGGGACTTTACTCTGTATCTAACCCCGTGCTGTACCTGTCCTGGGAGTGTTTGATGGGGACAGTGTAGAGGGAGCTTTACTCTGTATCTAACCCCGTGTTGTACCTATCCTGGGAGTGTTTGATGAGGACAGTGTAGAGGGAACTTTACTCTTTATGTAACCCTGTGCTGTATCTGTCCTGGGAGTGTTTGATGGGGACAGTGTAGAGGGAGCTTTACTCTGTATCTAACCCCGTGCTGTACCTGTCCTGGGAGTGTTTGATGGGGACAGTGTAGAGGTAGCTTTACTCTGTATCTAACCCCGTGCTGTACCTGTCCTGGGAGTGTTTGATGGGGACAGTGTAGAGGGAGCTTTACTCTGTATCTAACCCCGTGCTGTACCTGTCCTGGGAGTGTTTGATGGGGACAGTGTAGAGGGAGCTTTACTCTGTATCTAACCCCGTGCTGTACCTGTCCTGGGAGTGTTTGATGGGAGAAGATGGGGAAGATTGGACCGAATATAAAGAACAGTAATGAATGACAGTTTAATAAGGAGGGCAACATTAGAGTATGAGAGGAAGCTAGCCAGAAATGCAACCACAGATGCTGAGAAGTAGTAGATATTAAAATAAGAAAAGAATTTTTAAAAGGTGAGCATTGGTCCTATAGAAGGTGAATCAGGAATTCATAATGGAGAGTAAGGAGATAGCAGATGAATTGAACACGTATTTTGCATCAGTCTTCACTACAAAGTATACAAGTAACATCCCAGATGTAAGTCCGGAAGTTGAAGATAGGGAGAAGCTCAGGAAAATTACAATCACCAGAGGAGTGGTATTGAGCAAATATTCGGAGCTGTGGGCTGACAAATCCCGGGTTCTGATGGATTTCATCCAAGGGCTAGTGCGATAGTTGATGTGTTTGTTTTAATTTTCCAAAACTCCCTAGATTCCAAAATTGCCTAGGTTGGGGGAAGGATCTGTTAGATTGGAAAATATCAAATGTAAGTCCTTTATTCAAAAAGGGGAGATAGAAAACAAGGAACTACAGGCCAGTTAGCTTAACATCGCTCATGGGGATGTTCTTGGCACAACCATCTTGTCCTCGGTCCAACCACCTTCAGCTGCTTCATCAATGACCTTCCTTCCATCATAAGGTCAGAAGTGGGGATGTTCGCTGATGTTTGCACAATGTTCAGCACCATTCGCGACTCCTCAGATACTGAAGCAGTCCATGTCCAAATGCAGCAAGACCTGGACAATATCCAGGCTTGGGCTGACAAGTGGCAATTAATACTCGTGCCACACGAGTACCAGACAATGATGATCTCCAAAAAGACAGAATCTAACCATCGCCTTTTGACGTTCAATAGCATTACCATCACTGAAGCTCCCACTATCAACATCCTGGGGGTTAGCATTGACCAGAAATTGAACTGTACTAGCCATAAAAATACTGTGGCTACAAGAGCAGGTCAGAGATTAGGAACCCTGCGGCGAGTAACTCACCTCCTGACTCCCCAAAGCCTGTCCACCATCTACAAGGCACAAGTCAGGAGTATGATGGAATACTCTCCACTTGCCTGGATGGGTGTAGCTCCCACAACACTCAAGAAGCTTGACACCGTCCAGGACAAAGCAGCTCCACTTGATTGGCACCACATCCACAAACATTCACTCCTTCCACCACCAACTCACAGTAGCAGCACTGTGTACCATCTACAAGATGCACTGCAGGAGCTCACCAAGGCCCCTTTGGCAGCACCTTCCAAACCCACAACTACTACCATCTAGGAGTTCCCCTGGAAGTTCTCCTCCAAGTCACTCCCCATCCTGACTTGGAAATATATCGCCGTTCCTTTACTGTCGCTGGGTCAAAATCCTGGAACTCCCTCCCTAACAGCACTGTGGGTGTACCTACACCACATGGACTGCAGCGGCTCAAGAAGGCAGCTCACCACCACCTTCTCAAGGGTAACTAGGGATGGGCAATAAATGGTGGCCCAGCCAGCGAAGCCCACGTCCTCTGAATGAATAAAAAAACTAATTTAGACATAAATGAGGAGACATTTTTTTTCAGAGGGTCGTGAGCCTATGGAACTCTTCTTCAAAAGGCAGTGGAAGCACAGTCATTGAATACTTTGAAGGCAGTGCTAGATTCTTGACTGACAAGGGGGCGAAAGATTATGGGGGTAGACAGGAATGTAGGGTTGAGGTTACAGTCAGATCAACCTCCCCCTGCTCCTAATTCATATGTTCATCTGACAGTGTAGAGGGATCTTTACTCTGTATCTAACCCTGTGCTGTACCTGTCCTGGGAGTGTTTGAGGGGGACAGTGTAGAGGGAGCTTTACTCTGTATCTAATCCCGTGCTGTACCTGTCCTGGGAGTGTTTGATGGGGACAGTGTAGAGGGAGCTTTATTCTGTATCTAACCCCGTGCTGTACCTGTCCTGGGAGTGTTTGATGGGGACAGTGTAGAGGGAGCTTTACTCTGTATCTAACCACATGCTGTACCTGTCCTGGGAGTGTTTGATGGAGACAGTGTAGAGGGAACTTTACTCTGTATCTAACCCCGTGTTGTACCTGTCCTGGGAGTGTTTGATGGGGACAGTGTAGAGGGAGATTTACTCTGTATCTAACCCCGTGCTGTACCTGTCCTGGGAGTGTTTGATGGGGACAGTGTGGAGGGAGCTTTATTCTGTATCTAACCCCGTGCTGTACCTGTCCTGGGAGTGTTTGATGGGGACAGTGTAGAGGGAGCTTTACTCTGTATCTAACCCCGTGCTGTACCTGTCCTGGGAGTGTTTGATGGGGACAGTGTAGAGGGAGATTTAGTCTGTATCTAACCCCGTGCTGTACCTGTCCTGGGTGTGTTTGATGGGGACAGTGTAGAGGGAGGTTTACTCTGTATCTAACCCCGTGCTGTACCTGTCCTGGGAGTGTTTGATGGGGACAGTGTGGAGGGAGCTTTATTCTGTATCTAACCCCGTGCTGTACCTGTCCTGGGAGTGTTTGATGGGGACAGTGTAGAGGGAGCTTTATTCTATCTAACCCCAAGGGAGTGTTTGATGAAAGTGCAGAAGGAGATTTGTTCTGCACCTACCCTGTGCTGTGAGCTTTCTGATTTTCTGATCTACAGAAGTGGCACTGTTGGTTGCTTAGTATTTAGTTACGTTCACAGCTTCTCAGATAATGAATTGGGCCATTTCCATGTGCAGCAAGACTTGGGCAACATTCAGGTTTGTGTTGCCAAGTGGCAAGGAACATTTGTTCCCCATAAGTGCCAGGGACTGACCGTCTCCAACAGGAGTGAATCTAACCATCGACCTTTTATATTCAATGGCATTGCTATCGCTGAATTTCCATACCACCAATATCCTTGAGGTTACCATTTGCCAGAAACTGAACTGGACTAGCTATATAAATAATGTGGCTACAAGAGCAGGTCAGAGACTAGGAATCCTGCGATGTGTTATTCACCTCCTGACTCCTTAAAAGCTGTCTACTATCTCCAAGGCACAAATCAGGAATGTGATGAAATACTCTATACTTGCCTATATGAGTGCAGCTCCAACAACACCCAAGAAGCTCGACATCATCCTGGACAAAGCAGCCTGCCTGATTGCAACCCCATCCACCACCTTAAACATTCACTCCTTCCACCACTGTCGCACAGTGGCAGCAATGTCTACCATCTACAAGATGCACTGCAGCAGTTCACCAAGGTTCCTTTGACAGCACCTTCCAAACCTGCAGCCTCTACCATCTAGACGGACAAGGACAAGGGGAAGGACAAGCTGCATGGGAACACCACCACCTGCTCTTCTGTCAGTGCTGTGCTCCCTCGATACTGACCTTCTGACGATGCTGTACTCTCTCAATACTGACCCTTTGACAGTGCAGCACTCTCTCTGTACTGTCACTCTGATGGTACAGCACTCCCTTAATACTGACCCTCCGACTGTACAGCATTCCCTTAGTACTGACCCTCTGATGGTACAGCACTCTTCCTGTGCTGACCCTCTGACAGTGCAGCACTCCCTCAGTACTGACCCTGTGACAGTGCAGCACTCCCTCAGTACTGGCCCTCTGACATAGCAGCACTTCCTAGGTACTGACCCCCTGATAATGCTATACTCTCTCAGTACTGACCCTTTGACAGTGCAGCGCTCCCTCAGTACTGGCCGTCTGACATAGCAGCACTTCCTAGGTACTGACCCTCTGATAATGCTATACTCTCTCAGTACTGACCCTTTGACAGTGCAGCGCCCCCTCAGTACTGACCCTTTGATGGTACAGCACTCCCTCAGTACTGACCCTCCGACTGTACAGAACTCCCTTAGTACTGACCCTCTGATGGTACAGCACTCTCCCTGTGCTGACCCTCTGACAGTGCAGTATTCCCTCCATACTGACCCACTGACATTGTAGCACTCCCTCAGTACTGGCCCTCTGACATTGTAGCACTCCCTCAGTACTATTGCTCTGATAATGCAGCACTCTCTCTGTGCTGATCCTGTGACAGTGCAGCACTCTCAGTACTGACCCTCAGTGCAGCAATCTCTCAGGACTGACCCTCCGATAGTGCAGCACTCCCTCAGTACTGATCCTCTGACAGTGCAGCACTCCCTCAGTGCTGACCCTCTGATGGTACAGCACACTCTCAGTACTGACCCTCCGACGGCATAGAACTTCCTCAGCACTGACCTTCCGAAAGCACAGCACTCCCTCAGTACTGACCCTCGAACAGTGCAGTGCTCCCTCAGTACCCACCCTCTGACTGTGCAGTACTCACCCTCTAACAGTGCAGTACTCCCTCAGTACTCGCCCTCTGACAGTGCAGCACTCCCTCAATACTCGCCCTCTGACAGTGCAGCACTCCCTCAGTACTCACCCTCTGACAGTGCAGCACTCCCTCAGTACTCACCCTCTGACAGTGCAGCACTCCATCAGTACTCGCCCTCTGACAGTGCAGCACTTCCTCATTACTGACCCTCTGAGTGCAGCACTCCCTCAGTACTCGCCCTCTGACAGTGCAGCACTCCCTCAGTACTGACCCTCTGACAGTGCAGCACTCCCTCAGTACTGACCCTCTGACCGTGCAGCACTCCCTCAGTACTGACCCTCTGACAGTGCAACACTCCCTCAGCACTGACCCTCTGACAGTGCAGCACTCCCTCAGTACTGACCCTCTGACAGTGCAGCACTCCATCAGTACTCGCCCTCTGACAGTGCAGCACTCCCTCAGTACTGACCCTCTGACAGTGCAGCACTCCATCAGTACTGACCCTCTGACAGTGCAGCACTCCATCAGTACTCGCCCTCTGACAGTGCAGCACTCCCTCAGTACTCGCCCTCTGACAGTGCAACACTCCCTCAATGCTGCAGTGAAGTGTCAGCCTTGATTTTCCACTGAAGACTTTGGAGTGAGATTGAATTTCATACACTTCTGTCTCGTGCGAGGTTGATACCAACTGACTCAACCTGACTGTGGTGGAAGCTTGTCGTTGTGGATTTTTGATGGATTGAAACTTTGTGGGAAAGGAACAACACATTAACTAATGGCTGAAAAAATAGCAGTTACTGGAAAATCATTAAGTGTTTTTTCAGATGCTCATCTCTCATGTTCCTTTTCCAAGAGAAACAGTGCCAGAGTCGGCGAACATTCCTGTTCACAACCAAGCTGTTTAACAGGGTCATACCTAATATTGTCGCACAAAGTGTAAACAATGCCTAGAAAGGGGAATTAGCTAGTGGGAAAATGAGGGTCTGTACCCTCTGTTATGTGTCAGTATTTGCATGTATGCTGACACCATCTGACTCTACATCACCACCACCTCTCTCACTCTCTTCCGTCTCTAAATTATCAGACTCCTTATCTGACATCCAGTAGTGAATGAGCAAAAATTGCCTCCACTTACATATTGGAAGATGGAAGACATGGTCTTCAGTTCCCAGCATAAACTCTCTTCCCTAGTCACTGACCTCATCCTTTTCCCTGGCAACTGTCTGAAGCTGAATCAGATATTTGCAACCTTGGTTATATATTTGGCTGCAAGATGAACTTGCAACCACATTTCTGGAACATCATTAAAACTGCCTATTTCCATCCCTGTAATGTTACCCTATCTCCATTCACCTGCTGCTAAACCCTCATTCGTGCCTTTGTTACCGTTAGACTTGTCTTTTCCAACACATTCCTTGCTGGCTTCCATCTTCGACTTTGTTAAACTTGAGGCCTTCCAAAACCCAGCTGCCTGTGTCCTTGTTCGCACTATGTCCCCTTGTTCCCCCATATCCCTACTGCTGACTGACCTACATTGGCTCACAGTTAAGGAATGCTTCGATTTTAAAATTCCCATCCTTGTTCTCCAATCCCTCCAAGGCCTCACCCCCTCCCCATCTCTGTAATTTCCTCCAGCCCCACAGCCATCTGAGATCTCTGCACTCATCTAATTCTGGCCCCTTGAGCGTCCCAATTTTAATTGCTCCTCTATTGCTGACCATGTTTTCAGCTGCCTGGGTCCTTAGGCATTTTCTGGGGCTGAGGTAACACCAGCAAGCAAGGCTGCCTTCCTCTGACTGAGGATGCCTTCACCTGACTGTTACTCTACTGTCCTAACAAGATAACTCAACGCCTTTTGGCCTTTCGACTCTAAGTTGGTGGCACATGTTGGGGATCGACTCTGGCCAGATTTCTTGATCTTTCTCAACTTAATTCTTCTCTATGTCATGATTCGCGGAGTAAAGCAAGTTAACGGAAGATTTAACAGAGTTGTTTAAAATTATGAGAGTGTTTCGCTAGACTTGATATAGGAAATATGTTTCCATAAACAGGATGATTGGTAACCAGAGCGCACAGATTTATGACGATTGTCAAAAAAGCCATGGGGAGATGAGAATGTTTTGTATTCAGCAAAGTTTTCATATATGGAATGTGTTGGCTGCAAGGGTCATGGAAGCAGATTCAATGATAACTTCCAAAAAGAAATTGGTTAAATCTTGAAAAGGAATGAAAATTGAAAAGAGCATGGGGAGAGAGCAGGGACTAACCGGATAGCTCTTTCAGAGAGTTGATGAGCTGACTGACCTTTCTCCATGTTGTAAGATCTTGCCAGTATCAGTGTTGTCCACTTTCCTTCCAATTTTGCATTTGCCTCTAGTTAATTTCATCTGTCATTGTTCTGCCTACCTGCATATTTTATACAACGCTATATTTCCCAAGCTGCTTCATCAATGTCCTTTGTGCCCCTTTGTTTGGTGTCACCTGCAAGTGGTTGATCTAAAGTGGAGGACCCCATGGATCAGTACAGAGACTCCTGGGAACACAACTCAGCACTTACCTAGAGATAAAAACAAAAAACTGCGGATGCTGGAAATACAAAACAAAAACAGAATTATCTGGAAAAACTCAGCAGGTCTGGCAGCATCGGCGGAGAAGAAAATAGTTGACGTTTCGAGTCCTCATGACCCTTCAACAGAACTGAGTAATATTAGGAGATGGGTGAAATATAAGGTGGGGGTGGGTGGGGGGAGAGAAATGGGGGTTGGGGGGTGCGGTGCGGTGGTGGAGTGTGGTTGTATGGACAAGCAAGCAGCGATAGGAGCAGATAATCAAGTCGCCAAACCTCGGACGGCCCGCTTCTACTTCCTACCCAAAATCCACAAACAGGACTGTCCTGGCAGACCGATCGTGTCAACCTGTTCCTGCGCCAAGGAACTCATTTCTCGTTATCTTAACTCCCTTCTCTCTCCCCATGTCCAATCCCTTCTCACCTACATCCGAGATTCCGCTGACACCTTATGTCACATCAACAATTTCCAGTTCCCTGGCCCCAACTGCTTCCTCTTCACCGTGGACGTCCAATCCTTCTACACCTCCATCTCCCACCGGGATGGTCTGAGGGCCCTTAGCTTCTTCCTCGAACAGAGGCCCGAACAATCCCCATCCACTACTACTCTCTTCCATCTGGCTGAACTTGTTCTCACACTGAACAATTTCTCCTTCAACTCCTCTCACTTCCTCCAAATAAAAGGTGCGGCTATGGGTACCCGCATGGGCCCCAGCTATGCCTGTCTCTCTATGGGGTATGTGGAGCATTCCTTGTTCCAGTCCTACTCCGGCCCCCTCCCACAACTCTTTCTCCGGTACATTGATGATTTCTTCGGTGCTGCTTCATGCTCTCGTCTGGACCTGGAAAAATGTATTAATTTTGCTTCCAATCTCCATCCCTCCATCATTTTCACGTGGTCCATCTCTGACACTTCCCTTCCCTTCCTTGACCTCTCTGTCTCAATTTCTGGTGATAGACTGTCCACCAATATCCATTACAAGCCTACCGACTCCCACAGCTCCCTCGACTACAGCTCCTCACACCCCGCTTCCTGTAAGGACTCCATCCCATTTTCTCAGTTCCTTCACCTCCGTCGCATCTGTTCCGATGATGCTACCTTCAAAAACAGTTCCTCTGACATGTCCTCCTTCTTCCTTAACCGAGGTTTTCCACCCACAGTCATTGACAGGGCCCTCAACCTTGTCCGGCCCACCTCCCGCGCATCCGCCCTCATGCCTTCTCCTCCCTTCCAGAAACATGATAGGATCCCCCTTGTCCTCACTTATCATACCACCAGCCTCCGCATTCAAAGGATCATCCTCCACCATTTCTGCCAACTCCAGCATGATGCCACCACCAAACACATCTTCCCTTCACCCCCCCGGTGGCATTCCATATGGATCGTTCCCTCCGGGACACCCTGGTCCACTCCTCCATCACCCCCTACTCCTCAACCCCTACCTACGGCACCTCCTCATGCCCACGCAAAAGATGTAACACCTGCCCCTTCACTTCCTCTCTCCTCACAGTCCAAGGGCCCAAACACTCCTTTCAAGTGAAGCAGCATTTCACTTGCATTTCCCCCAACTTAGTCTACTGCATTCATTGCTCCCAATGTGGTCTCCTCTACATTGGAGAGACCAAACGTAAAGTGGGCGACCGCTTTGCAGAACACCTGCGGTCTGTCCGCAAGAATGACCCAAACCTCCCTGTCGCTTGCCATTTTAACACTCCACCCTGCTCTCTTGCCCACATGTCTGTCCTTGGCCTGCTGCATTGTTCCAGTGAAGCCCAGCGCAGACTGGAGGAACAACACCTCATCTTCCGACTAGGCACTTTACAGCCTTCCGGACTGAATATTGAGTTCAACAATTTTAGATCATGAACTCTCTCCTTCATCCCCACCACCTTTCTGTTTCTTCCCCCTTCCTTTTGTTTTTTCCAATAATTTATATAGATTTTTCTTTTCTCACCTATTTCCATTATTTTTAAATCTATACCTTTTATGCCCTGTTAGCCTTTCCACCCCACCCCCACTAGAGCTGTACCTTGAGCGCCCTGCCATGCATTCTTAATTAGCACATTCGCTTAGATAATATCACCACCTTCAACACCTCTTTGTTCTTCTGTCTGTGACACCTTTTGATTATCTGCTCCTATCACTGCTTGCTTGTCCCTACAACCACACCCCGCCCCGACTTCTCTCCCCCCACCCCACCCCCACCTTAAACCAGTTTATATTTCACCCCTCTCCTAATTTTATTCAGTTCTGTTGAAGGGTCATGAGGACTCGAAACATCAACTTTTTTCTTCTCCGCCGATGCTGCCAGACCTGCTGAGTTTTTCCAGGTAATTCTGTTTTTGTTCAGCACTTACCTGTTCGCTGCAATCCTAGCCTATCATTATCTCAAACCAATGATGGAGCTTCCATTTATATAGTGCATTTCGTGGCTTAAGGATATCCTGAAGCACCTCATAATCAATGTACTTTTTTTTTACAGTGTGACCCATGTTATGATAGAGGAAAACATTACAACAGATTGTTTTTCTAAGCCAAAGAAAGACTTACATTTCTATAGTGCCTTTCACAACCTCAAGAGGTTCCAAGGCACTTCACAACTAATGAAGTGTTTTGAAACGTAATTACTGTTGTAATGTAGGAAATGTGACAGCACAGCAAGCTCCCACAATCAGCAACGTGTTCATGAGCAGATGTTCAGTTTTTGTGATGTTGATTGAGGGATAAATATTGACCAGGACCCTGGGGTGCTCTTCTTCAAAATAGTGTCTTGTGACCTTTTATGTCCACATTGAAAGCTGTTTAATGTTTTAGCCAAAAGGTGGCACGTCCAACAGTGCAGCACCCCCTCAGTATTGCGCTGAAGTATCAGCCTAGTTTTTTACTGCTTTAATTTCTGGAGTGACACTGAAGCCAACAACCTCCTGACTCAGGTGAGAGTGATCTTAATGCAGTGGGTAATGATGAGCTGATGCAAAACTTTAATTAGACCTCAAATACAGTAGTGTGTGGTGTACTGGCCTCCGTGCTTTTGGAAGGGTATTGAGACTTTACAGTCGGTATATAATGCAGATACACCAGAGGAAATACAAGTAGAAAGATTTGACATAACTGAGGCTTTTTTCATTAGTACAATGGAACGACAAAATAGAGGTGTTTAAAATTCTGAAAGGATGGGGCAGAGTGGATAGAAGCGAACTCTTTATAATTGCTGTGGGATCCATAACAAGGGGCTGTGGATAAACATTAAATGAGATTCAGGGCAGGAGAAAGTTCCTCAGAGAGTTGTGGGGCTGTGGAATTCACTTCCGGAGTCACTGGTTGAAGCAGAAAGTGTCAATACTCAAGATCAGATTGGAGAAATGAGTGAAGGAAAAAGGAAAAGGGGTAGGGAATACGATTAGAACCATTTGCTATGTGGAGGGGTAAGGGCTGACTGAGACTAGTGGGAACGACTGGTCTGTTCTCATCTTGTAAGTCTGAAGTAAGCTGCAGAATTGAAAATTTTGATAAAGGGTTGGGGAATAGGCTGGGTATATGTGGTGAGAACTATCTGCTCACATGAATCTAGATGGACTGGTGGGACCTAAGGGCCAGTTTCCATATTGTAACAACAATACCCTCTTGAATCCTCATTCCCAGAGGTGTGAAGCTTCACGGTCAACTAGTCCTTTTCAGTGTGTGGAAATTTGTCAGATAACTTTTGAAAGTTTAGCTGCACACATTGTAGGAGTATTCCCCACTGCACTGCCACATCTCCCCTCTCCCTGCTCCCCCAAGCAGAGATTGGTCAGACTCAGCTCCTTTTGAACCCAGGTTGTGCCATTTTAAGCAATTACAGTAGCAGTCATCTGAAGAAGATAGCTTGGAGCAGTCAGGAGCTTTCCCAGCTAATGCATGGCTTCCACTTGGACTACACCTACTTTGAACTAATGGAAATCGAGACACCATTTTAAAATTAAATAGCAGTAAATTACAGACAGAATGATCCTGCAGAGCGTGATTAGATAGTCGTGATATAGAGTTTACCATCAGCGCTGACATGATGGATCCAAATTAGAGACTGGCTTCTAGGTTACTCTAAGGAGCTGCCCTCATTCCTCAACTGCTTTACATCATGGTGTGGCCAGTGATTGCTAATGTCGCTGCTAGTCCTGTCCTGAGATTACTTTTTAACATTTCAGTGTAATTAAATGAGAAAGCAGATTGCAGCAAAAATTAAAAGAGATCAAACACATTTCTTTTGCCTGCCAATGGTGCTGTGTTTCTGTTTTTGCCTGTTTATTGTCCCCTCTCCCTGCAGCCTCCCTCCCCACACTGTTCTTAATGCGGTAACACAAACTGCTCAGACTATGTTTGGGGAGCAAGTGAGAGGAGAGCAGGCACCCTGGCATTCTTCTTCACTCCCAGAAGGGTGAGGAATATGCATTGTACCAGATTAGTGGCTGGGGAGAGCATTGGGCAGTCTTGGATATGATGGTATGCCCCAATCATTGGGAATTCCAGCATATTTATCCAGGGACAAGGAAGGAATGACGATATAAATTAGGAGCCAAAACAAGTGTCGGGGAAACTTTTTCTCCCCAAAAGGGTGATGGATTTATGGGATGCTACCATTTAAGGACACTAAAGCAGAGAGGGATAAATGAAAGCTATTAGAGGAGCGGAGGGACCGAGGGAGAGGAGGAGCTGAGGGGCGTGGGGAGGAGGGACTGAGGAGCAGAGGGGGTGTGGGGTGGTGGGATGAGAAGCGGTGGGGGAGGAGCTGTGGGGATGTGGGGAGGAGGGACCGAGGAGGTGGGGGCAGAGGAGCTGAGGGGTGTGGGTTGGTGTGACCGAGAGGGAGAAGGACCTGAAGGGGCATGGGGAGGAGGGACTGAGGGTAAAGAGGAGCTGAGGGGGTGTGGGGAGGAGGGACCAAGGAGAGGGAATGGAGGAGCTGCGGCTGTGTGGGGAGGAGTGAGCAAGTAACAAGGGGCAGAGGAACTGAGGGGATGTGGGGAGGAGGGGGTGCGGGGAGGAGGGGGCCGAGGGAGTGTGGGGAGGAAGGGGCCGAGGGGGTGTGGGGAAGAGGGGGCGCGGGGAGGAGGGGGCCGAGGAGGTGTGGGGAGGAGGGGGCCGAGGGGGTGTGGGGAGGAGGGGGCCGAGGGGGTGTGGGGAGGAGGGGGCTGAGGGGGTGTGGGGGGGGCCGAGGGGGTGTGGGGAGGAGGGGGCTGAGGGGGTGTGGGGAGGAGGGGGTGTGGGGAGGAGGGGGCCGAGGGGGTGTGGGGAGGAGGGGGTGTGGGGAGGAGGGGGCCGAGGGGGTGTGGGGAGGAGGGGGCCGAGGGGGTGTGGGGAGGAGGGGGCCGAGGGGGTGTGGGGAGGAGGGGGCCG